>NC_056726.1:1951363040-1951375540 GCF_019279795.1 Protopterus annectens
GCCAATATCCAGAAGCCCAGGGGTGACAGGTGCAAGCCATCCCTTGCGAAGCAGCGTGGCTTGTCAAGCATGTCATCCCAAGCAGACAGACATTGGATCCCCTTAGAATGACACCAGTAATTATGCCAATCGTTAAAGCTGATCATTTTGTCTTTGTACTGTGGCATAATTCTTGGTGAGGGTAAGATGCTGCTCAGGGTCAGGGTCATACCGGCCTAGGCTACATAATCAGATAGCTCCTCTATGTCTCTTTTCATGTAGTCCGGAGAGGTACATCTCAGGTCATTCACACCGGCATGGACAATGACAGAGTCATATTTGTACTTGCTTTGGAGTGACCCGAGTGCTTGTGTTATGTGGTGGATTCTAGCGCCCAACAGGCAGCTTACTGTAACCTTTTCCTTGTTCAGTCTGGTGAGCGGGACATCAGTGTGTCTGACTATGGAGTCACCTATTACAAGTGTATCAGGCATGTTGTTTGGCCTAAAGGGCTGTGACTATTTGGCACACAGACTTTGTGAACTATGTGTTGCATGTGCTGTGTTTTGAGGTAGTGGTTGCTTGGATGTCTGCTTTGGAGGCCTCTGTTACTTTGGTAGATTTTTAATTAGAGCCTCAGAGTAAGTTTTTGTGTGTTTATGTGTTTGGTTTGCAGTTGTTATAGGTCTATGTGAGACTGGGTTTGTGGCGAGTGTGGTTACCTTCTACTCCTGACTGGTTTTGCCAGTACCGAGTCGAGAGCGCTCAGCCTCCAGTTTGGCTATATAGTCGCATCTCTCGCATATATTTGTTGGGAGGAGGAGCGGGTTGTCTGTGTACGAGGCAGTTGTAACATTGCCTCAAGATTCCCAGATTCACCAGATGAACTGGAGAGGACACCAGTAATTGACCCTTAGACATGCTAGAGTAGTGTAAGGGATTGTTGTGTAACAGTCAGAAAGGACCTATAGGGTAATGGGTATTCAAGGGGATTGTAGGTGGATATAGTGCTTTCTTTTTGTTTAAGAGTGCTTTACCTGTGTATAAATGCTTTAGGAGCAAGTGCTGGGCTTTTCAGATAGAGAATAGACTGTTTAGATTGAAAGCAGAGCAGTTCTAAGGGAAAAACTTAAGAGCAGACTTTGCGGAGCCAGAAACAGTTTAAACTACTTTAACCAGCACTGCCTGATGCTGCGCTATGGGCAACTTTGCGCTAAATCGCGCAAAACCTCGCTAACGCGGATTTTTAAGCAGGGAACTTCAAAGAGCTAGAAATGGCCCAAAACTACCAATTACTACAAGATTCTTGTGCTGAGGTCACACCTTCCGGGACAGATAGTCTGCTCAAGGCTCACCACTCCCACTGGTCAGCAAAGAAAAGTACAGTTTTGTACCTACCATAAATGTAGATGCCCGATAGGTATGCATCTGCAGTCATCACATATGGGTTGTCCTGCCTCAGGCAGCCCTTTGGTCGGCCGGATTCCAAAGTCTGAGTCCGGCGTCGGCTGATGTCGCCCCTTCCCCGACGTCAGAGCGCCTGGGGTATAAGAGTGTCAGCCGATGCCATCTTCCTCAGTTTTTCTTGCCCCAGATGCCAGGTGCCCTCTAAGGAAGGCTAAATTTGGAGAAATGCAATAATTTCCAAACATGCACAAAAATATATAATATATAAAAACAAATACACCATAATAGATAACCCCAGCTAGCTATGAGAGAGGAATGTACCCAAGAAATACCACAGAGGGGAAGGAGGGAAGGTAAACCCGACTGCAGATGCATACCTGTCGGACATCTACATTTATGGTAGGTACAAAACTGTACTATGTCCTTCAAGGATGCATCTGCAGTCATCACATATGGGTAGAATACCATAGCCAAATTGGGGGTGGAGGATCTATGTAAAGGATGGTGTAGCTAAAATGCCCTGCAGGACTGCCGTAGCAAAGCCTGCTCTGGATCTGGAATATAAAGGTAAGTTGTAATGCTTGGAAAATGTATGCATGGAGCTCCATGTAGCAGCTTCTAAAATGTCCTTGGTAGCCACCCCTCTTAAGAAGGCTGTGGAGGTGGCTGTTGCTCTGGTCGAATGAGGTCTAATGTTAGCTGGCACAGTTTATCCATGAAAGGAGTAACAAACGAATGCAATTCCCTATCCATTTTGAAATTGTCTGTTTTGAAATTGCTTTTCCTTGTGCACCAGCAGCATATGCTACAAACTAGTCAGTTTTTCTGTAATTTTTAGTTCTGTCCAAGTAGTAGCGCAACTGCCTGTGTATGTCCAGGGTGTGCAGAAGCTTTTCCCCTTTGTTTTGTGGATTTGGAAAGAAGGTAGGCAGGTGAAAATCTTGGTTTAATGAGACCCTAGATACCACCTTTGGCATAAATGAAGGATTGGTTCTCAAGGAGACTGTCTTGATGAAAAATAAGAAATGGCTGTACTGCCATGAGGGCCTGTAACTCAAATACTCTTCTTGCTGAGGTTATGGCCAGAAGGAAGGCAGTCTTCCAAGAGAGGAACTGTAGTTCTGCAGATGCTGCTGGTTCAAAAGGAGGCAGTGTTAGTTTTTCCAACACGAAATTAAGGTCCCAAGTAGGCACTGGTGGTTTCCTTGGAGGATTGATGTTTTTAATTCCTCTTAGAAACTGTCTTAGCAGAGGATGAGAGAAGACAGGTGGATCAGTATTGTACTCTGCTGAAATTGCTGAAGCATGAATTTTAATGGAAGAATAAGACAGGCCATTGTGGAGTATTTCTGCCAAATATTCCAGAATATGTGCCATGTTCATAACTGTTGCATCTAGGCCCTTTGAGGTGCTCCAGGTGTGAAATCTTTTCCATTTTGCTGAGTATGCCTTTCTTGTGGAAGGCCTGCGAGCTTCCATGATGATATCCTTCACTCTCTTGGATAGCTTATCCTGGTGACAAGTCAAGGTATTTTCCAGGCAGCTAGTTGTAATGTTTTCAGGTTGGAATGCAGAGTTTTGTAATTTTACTGTGTCAGGAGAAGAGGCCATTGTGGCAGAAGTTATGGTTTTGTCTGTGACATGCTCTTTAGCAATGGGTACCAGTGCTGTCTTGGCCAGTCCGGAGCAATCAGAATCACTCTTGGCTGCTCTGCCCTGATCTTCAGTAAGACCTTGGTCATTAATGAAGAGGTGGGAATGCATACACTGTTAAGAGTTCTCCAGCTGAAACAGAGGGCGTCCACTTTCCATGCTTGTGGGTGGTATGTCCTTGAGCAGAATTTCTCCAGCTGATGATTGTGTGGGGAGGCAAAAAGGTCCATGTCCGGTCTCCCCCATGATTGTGTTATCTGATGGAAGATGTCTGGGTGCAGCATCCATTCGTGTGCATCCATGATGCTCCTGCTTAAGCTGTCCGCCAGTACATTGTCCTTTCCTGGTACAAACTAGGATTGCAGCTGTATATTGAGGGTCAAGGAAAGTTCCCATAGATTCATTGCCAGTCTGCAAAGAGGGTAGGAATGGGTGCCTCCTTGCTCGTTTATGTACCACATAACTGTAGTTTGTCCTTATTAGCAGGTGGCCCCGATGTAGAAATAACTTGAAGGCCTCGATTGCATGCATCACTGCCAGCATTTCCTTTTGGTTTATGTACATGCGTAGCTCTTTTTGTGACCATAGTCCTTGAATGCATCTTCCATGTGCGCTCCCCATCCGTGGTCTGAAGAGTCCGTTGTAATGGTTTGGCTGGCTATTGGTTTGCTGAAGGGCAAACCCCTGTTTGACTGGCTTGCTTGAGCCCACCACAGAAATTCCCTTTGAAGGCATGGGATGAGTGGTATCAAAGTTTCCAAGCTGTGACTGTGCTGAGTCCATAAACTCCTTAGGTACCATTGGAGTTTCCTCATATGTAGCCTTGCTTGAGGAATCATAAGAATGCAAGAAGCCATGTAACCCAGGGCCTGCAGGATTTTTCTTGCAGTCAGCTGAGTTTGTCTTGACAGGTTTGTGAAGTAATCCGGTAGCTGGTTTTGTTTTTCTTCTGTGAGGAAAGCCATTTGGGTGGTTGTGTCTAGATCCGCACCCAGAAAAGTTATTCTTTGGGATGGTACAAGTCTTGACTTGTGAATGTTGACTGTATATCCCAAGGCCTGAAGAAGATAGATGGCATAATTCAAGTGTTTTACCAAAATTTGTTGGCTGTCCGCTTGTATAAGGCAGTCGTCCAGATACGGGTATATTTGCATCCCCTGAAGTCTGTAGTGTGCAATTACTGATGCCAGGCATTTCGTGAATACTCTGGGCGCAGTAGATAAGCCAAAGAGCAATGCTGAGAATTGATAATGCTCTGAACCTGCAAGAAATCTTAGGTGTCTTCTGCAGCTTTGTCTGATAGGGACATGCAGGCATGCCTCCTTGAGGTCCAGAGTTACCAGCCAAGACCCCTTGCCCAGCATGGGAAGGAGTTGCTGTAGAGTCAGCATTTTGAATTTTGGCACAATGAGATAAGTATTTAGTGCGGACAAGTCGAGAATAGGCCTCCATTGCTTTTCTTTTCTTGGAACAAGGAAGAGTCTGGAATAAAATCCTTGGCCTTGTTCTGCGAGAGGAACCTTCTGTATTGCTTTCATTCTCATTAAGTTGGAGATTTGTTTCAAAGCCTCTGCCCTTTGATTTGGTAGCAGGTCTGGCATGCCTTTTCTTTTCGGTAATGTGTGGAAATGGAACCTGTATCCTTTGTCTATTATTTGTAGTGTCCATTTGTCCCTTGTAATAATGTGCCAATTTTCTGAAAATAAGGAAAGCTTTCCGCCCAAAGGTGCTTTCAATTGAGCCCTGGTTGGCAGTGTCAAAGTAAAGTCATCGAGTCAGTCCATGTGCAGCAGTTGCAGGCCCTGCACCACCTCTCTGGTTGGGAGGCAGCCACTGATGTCCTCTGTAGGAGCCTCTAGTTTGCCCTCTACCTCTGGCATGCCTGTTCTTGCCTCTCTGAAATCTGTCTGTGTCTGGAAAGGAACAGTTCTTGGAAGGCCAATTTCTGCTGAATCTTGGTGGTTGGACTTGCATAAAATCTTTGACAGTTTGTACACATTTTGCCTTTTCCTCAAATTTCTTTAAGACCTCCTGAGCAGTGGAGCCAAATAACTTTTGCTTTTCCAGTGGAGCATCCAGAAGCTTTGCTTTAACATGGTCTGGCAGAGATTGTTCCTTCAGCCAAGCATGCCTACGTATGACTGCACCTGTCATAGCTGACCTACATGAAGCTTCCAATGCATCATAACCACACTGCAAAAAATGGTTGCTAACCTGTTGAGAGTTATGTACCTGATCCTGAAGTGATTTGCGATCTAGGGATTCAGGTGAAGACAGCTTTTTATGCAATTCATCTAACAAATATTCTTGGTACTGTATCATATGAAATTGACAGTTTAAAGCCCTCATAGAAAGGGTAGCAGAAGTATACACTTTTTTACCCCATCGCTCTAAAGCCCTGGACTCCCTTTCAGAGGGGAGTGGATTTTTTTACCCCATTGCTCTAAAGCCCTGGACTCCCTTTCAAAGGGGAGTGGATTTTTTGTAATGACAGCTGCAACCCCTTTAGGGCCCTGGGAAATAGTTTCTGGATCAGCAGAGTGGGCCTTGTAAAAGAAAAGATGTGATTCCGGGACCCTGTAGTACCTATCGGGTTTGGCAGGAGCCGGAGGGAGAGTGTCAGGGGCTGTGCTAGATTCAGAGTACACATCAAAAATGACATTCAAAACAGGGGGAATAGCCAAAGGTTTATGCCGAGGCAAATGTAAGATGATCCTTAATCTCTTCCTGGAATCAGAGAAATCCTGGCCCTGCCATTGGAAATGCTCCCTCAGTGGGCAGAGTTTCCCCAAAATACAGTTCTTCAGGAGGGGCGGTCGAAGGGATAGATTCCTCTGCATCTGAATCCTCGTAGGCCGAAAAAGCCTCCTCCTGGTAGTCTGAGAGAGCAGAGCCATCAGAGGAGAGGGGATCAGAGGGCTCAACCCTGGGCCTTTTTCTGTAGGAGGTTGAGAGCCCCTAATTAATGAAATAAGGTCCTCTGCTAGACTAAGGATCTGCGGACCTGTAGTGGGTCCCTGAGGAATAACCCTGGGAGGCATAGATTTTGAGAGTTTGGCTGCTTTAGCCCTAGAGAATGCCTTAATAGATATGGATGCAGGAGGCCTGGCTGCACCACGTGCTGGTGTAGTTTTGTCTAAGGGGAATGGTGTTGGAGGGTTCCTGGACACCAGATTCAAAAGGAGATTCAACAACAGATACAGTAGTGGCCTCCGGGGCCGAGGAGGTCAGTTGTACGGTTTCGGTGGACGGTAGTACCAAGGACTCTGTTTCAGCAGAGACAGAGACACTCACGGTAGGCCTGGCCGTGGTTTCAGCCGAAACCGCAGACCGCATGCGTCGGTCCTTATCCTTCCGTTTCTTTATTAAATGTGAAGTCGGAGTCTTTTCTAAGCAAAACTAGCCCCAAAAAATTCCTCTGCAAACTGACCGACGTCTTAGAGTGCGTCGGTTGAAGGAAGCACAGGCGGAACAGGCCGAGACGTCGTGGTCTGGACCTAGGCAAGGTAGGCATTAAGTGAAAATCCTTATGAGGTATTTGTTTCCCACAAGTTAAGCAAGTATTAATTTTATCTGACATCGGCTGAGGCAAGAAAGAGTCCCCAACGGGGTACTTAGCTTTTGAAGTCTTCGGTTTAGCTGAATTACAGGAGCTGGCCGACCGGCACTTGCGAAAGTACAGTTTTGTACCCACCATAAATGTAGATGTTCGAAGATCCACATTGCTGCAGTCCTTACACTTGGGTAGTCCGCTGTCCTCGGTCGGCCCGAATATCAAAGTATAAGGCTGACGTCGGTCAAGGCGCATTTGACTGACATCAGAACGTCAGGGTACAAATGCGCATGACCGACGTCATATCCTCAGTCTTTTCTTGCCCCAGATGTCAGAAGACCCTAAAAATAAAGGTCAAAACCAAAAGACAGCAAACCACCAACCAACCACCCT
Source organism: Protopterus annectens (assembly GCF_019279795.1). NCBI lineage: Eukaryota > Metazoa > Chordata > Ceratodontiformes > Protopteridae > Protopterus > Protopterus annectens. The sequence goes on from NC_056726.1 coordinate 1,951,370,026, forward strand.
TGCACTAATTATATGTACAATATATACAATATACACAATATGTACAACCCAACCCACACAACCACCTCTAACTACAGAGGGAAGGAGGGAGGGTAAATTGGACTGCAGCAATGTGGATCTTGAACATCTACATTTATGGTAGGTACAAAACTGTACTATGTTCTTCATCTCACATTGCTGCAGTCCTTACACTTGGGTAGAATCCCAAAGCAGAGGTAAGGGAGGATGGCTAACTACAAGGAAGCAGGAGCTGCCAAAATGCCCTGCAAAACAGCAGTGGCAAAACCAGCCCTGGATTTAGAGTAAAGTGGCAGGTGATAATGCCTAGAGAAAGTATGCACTGAACTCCAAGTAGCTGCCTCCAAAATATCCTTGGTTGCCACTCCCCTCAAAAAAGCTGTTGAAGTGGCAGTAGCCCTAGTGGAATGAGGCCTAATCCCAGCTGGAATCTCCTTGCCATGATGGGAATAACAGAAAGCAATGCAAAACCCAATCCACTTAGAAATAGTTTGTTTTGACACAGGCTTGCCCTAAGAACTCAAAGCAAAAGAAACAAACAACTGCTGAGACTGCCTGAACCCTTTAGTTCTGTCCAAATAATAACGCAACTGCCTGTGTACATCTAAAGTGTGCAAAATCTTTTCCCCTTTATTTTGGGGATTTGCATAAAAAGTAGGCAAATGAATAGTTTGGTTTAAAGCCACACTAGAAACCACCTTAGGCATAAAGGAAGGATTAGTACGTAATGATACCCTATCCTTATGGAAAATCAAGAAAGGCTCAACTGCCATAAGGGCCTGCAATTCAGAAACCCTTCTTGCAGAGGTAATGGCCAACAAAAAAGCAGTCTTCCATGACAAATATTTCAACTCAGAAGCAGCTGCAGGCTCAAAAGGTTGTAGAGTGAGTTTCTCCAACACAAAATTGAGATCCCAAGCAGGAGTAGGAGCTCTTCGTGGGGTCTTATATTCTTTGCCCTCTAAGAAATTGCTTGAACAAAGGATGAGAAAACAATGGTGGGTCACAATCATAGTGAGCGAAATTGCTGCAGCATGAACTTTAATAGAAGAGAAAGACAAACCTTTGTCTAGTAACTCAGTAAGATATTGAAGAGCCACACACAAATTAGGCTCAGAAACATCAAAATCTTTTGCTGCACTCCAAAATAAAAATCTCTTCCATTTGTCTGCGTACACTTTCCTTGTACTAGGCCTTCTAGCTTCCAAAATAACATTCAAAACTTGCTGAGGAAGTGGAGGCCCACTATGGTTCAAAACAGAATATGCCAGGCTGTTAGGTGCAGAGAGTGAAGCTTGACATTGAGCAAATGGCTGTCCTCCTGTGACAACAGGTGTGGAATCGAAGGCAAAGGCCATGGAGGCTTCCGTACCAGACTTCTCAGTAATGGGTACCAGTGCTGTCGAGGCCAATCCGGAGCTATTAAAATCATCCTTGGCTTGTCCTGTCTGACCTTTAGAAGTACCTTTGGGAGGAGAGGCAGAGGTGGAAAGGCATACACATGAAGATTGCTCCAATTGAAAGAAAGAGCATCCACTCTCCAAGCTGTGGGGTGAAACCTTTTTGAGCAAAACTTTGGCAGCTGATGGTTTAGTGGAGAAGCGAACAGATCTATGTCTGGAGTTCCCCATGACACTGTCAATTTCTGAAATACATGAGGATCCAATTTCCACTCGTGGGGATCCATAATTCGTCTGCTCAACACATCTGCCAAGGAGTTCTGTGCTCCTGGCAGAAACCTTGCCTGAAGATTGAGCTGTAAACTGAGAGCAGTCTCCCACAAAATCATTGCTTGCCTGCATAGAGGATAAGAATGCGTTCCCCCTTGCTTGTTGATGTACCACATGACAGTTGTGTTGTCTGTTAGAATCAACACCTGCCCTGGAAGAAGTAATTCCTTGAAAGCTATTAATGCAAACTGGACTGCTAACATCTCCTTCAGGTTGATATGTAGATGTTGTAGTCTGGCAGGCCACTTGTCTTGTATCCACTTTCCATTTAGATGAGCTCCCCAAGCTTTGTCTGAGGCATCTGTCGTTAAAATCTGACTCTCCTCTGGCCGGGTCACAGAGAGTCCCTTGTTTAGGTGACATTCCTGAGCCCACCACAAAAATTCCTTTTGAATGCAAGGTATTATTTGTATGACAGTGTCCAGATCCTGGCAGTGCTGTGTCCATACATTGAGATACCATTGTAGCTTCCTCATATGCAGTTTGGCATTGGGAAGCACCAGAATACAAGATGCCATGAACCCTAAGGCTTGAAGGACTGTCCTTGCAGTCAGCCCGGACTGATGAGATAGTTGATGGAAGTAAAGGGATAGACTCTTGTTTGTCCGGGGTTAAAAAGGCCATCTGGGCTGCTGTATTCAGTCTCACACCCAGAAAGCACATGTCCTGAGAGGGTACTAGACTGGACTTTATTTCGTTCACAGAATACCCCAGGCATCTTAGCACTGCTATCACATATTCCAAATGATGAAGAAGCTCTTCCCTTCCTTGAGCCAGACTCAGGCAGTCGTCCAAATAAGGATAGATCTGTATTCCTTTTAACCTGAAGAAAGCTATCACTGGAGCCAGAACTTTCGTGAACACTCTGGGCGCAGTAGATAAGCCAAAGGCAATGCAGAGAACTGATAGTGAGAAGTCCCAGCTCGAAAACGCAGATACTTCCTGCAACTTAGTCTGATAGGAACATGAGGTAAGCCTCCTTGAGAGCCAAAGTTACCATCCAATGATCTTTGCCCAGCAGAGGTAAAAGCTGCTGCAACGTCAACATTTTGAACTTGGGAATGTCCAGATAAGTGTTGAGGATAGATAAATCCAAAATTGGTCTCCACGTGTTCCCCTTCTTTGGTACTAGGAACAGGCGAGAATAAAATCCTAGGCCCACTTCTGGCATAGGGACCGGCTGTATGGCCCCTATTTGGAGCAACAGAGAAACTTGCTTGTGAGCCTCTATTCTTTGTTGAGGAGGAACGTCTGGCATGCCTTTGAAAGGAGGCAAGGTATGGAAATAAAACCTGTAGCCGTGGTGTATGATATCCAATACCCATCTGTCTTGGGTAATTAAACACCAATTTTCTTTGAAAAGTGCCAACCTTCCTCCCAAAGGTGCTGCCAGACGAGAAGGCTCTGGCAGCTGAAAAGGTAGGTCATTGGGTCTGTTTACGAAAGGACTGACCCCTGCCCTCACCGAAGACTGTGCAGGAGAACTCCCTGTTCTAGGCCTGAAAGAGCCCTGAGCTCTGCCCCTACCACGTCTAGATCTACCCCTAGACTGGGAATCATAAGAAGGATACGTCCACCCCTTAGTAGGCCAATTTCTACTAAACTTTGGAGGCTGGACCTGCAAAAAATCTTTAACAGTCTGCATAGGCTTAGCCTTGTCTTCCATTTTCTTTAAAACTGCCTCAACAGGAGAACCAAACAACACGTCAGATTGCAAAGGAGCATCTAAAATCCTTGTTTTAACATGGTCAGACAAATTCTGATCCCTCAGCCAGGCGTGCCTGCGAAAAACTGACCCAGTGGCAGCCACCCTAGACGAGGCCTGTACAGCATCAAAACCCCATTGCAAAGAATGCTTACCCACCTGTTCAGAAACATGTACTAAATCTTGCAACTCTTTACAATCAATACCTTCTGCCAGAGCATCAACCTTAGCCTTCAATTGTGAAAGGAGATAGTTTTGGTATTTCAACATGTGAAACTGGCAATTCAAAGCCCTCATAGCAAGAGTGGAAGTAGTATAAACTTTCTTTCCCCATCTATCCAAGGCCCTGGCCTCTTTGTCTGCAGGAACCGGATTCTTTACAACAGAAGCCTTAACACCTTTAGGCCCCTGGCTAACAGTTTCTGGGTCTGCCCTAGGACTTATGAGCTTCAGGCACCCTGTAATACCTATCCGGTTTAACAGGAGCAGGAGGCAAAGAATCAGGATTAAGAGAAGCCTCTGTAAAAACATCTTCCACTACATCCAAAACAGGAGGTATAGCCAAAGGCCTATGCTGGGGTAAAAACAAAAATTCCCTAAGCCTTTTCCTGGAATCAGAGAAGTCCTGACCTTCCCACTTAAAATGCTCCCTCATGGAATGAAGAGTTTCTGAAAAAGAAAAATCCTCAGAAGGAGAAGCAGAAGGAGTAGAATCATCCACATCAGAATAAGGAGAGTACTCCTGCAAGTCTTCAGCCGAAGACTCTGAAACATCTGAAGCCTGCTCAAAACTCCCTAGCTCAGGCTCCACCCTAGGTCTCTTATCAGGAGGGGGCATAGAACCCCTAATCAAAGAAATCAAATCTTCTGCCAATGCTTCTTGGGCACAGTTCCAGAAGAACTAGGGGTGACACCAACTGAAGCTGAACCTGGCCTGCCTCTGGGAGAAGCCTTTGAAACAGAAGGAGAGGGCCTAGCCACCCTAGGAAGGGAGGGGAGTATAGTAACTTGAGAAGCCCCCTCAGCCTGACCTGCCTCCTGAGAGGCCACATCTTGCAATAATAAAGTCTCACCCTGGGAACCCAAAGAAACCTACGGTGGAGCCACCGGCTCCACCGACACCTCTAAAGAACCGGCGTCCGGTACAGACTGTTCTTCTAGCCTAGGCTTAACTGCTTTGTCCTTGCGCTTCTTCGAATAAGCGGGCGTCGGAGCATCCGACGGCATTTTATAATTGCACCGCTTCCCAAAGACTAACCTGGCACAATCCAACCTTCTCTTTATAGTGCGTTTATTGAATCTAGCACAAGAGCGACAGCCAACAACGTCGTGCTCAGGCCCTAAGCAAGGAATACACAAAGTATGATAATCTCTATGCGGTATCCGTTTCCCACAAGAAATGCAATTATTGACTTTTTCTGACATCCGGTAAATCACTGAGGCAAGAAAAAACTAAAATATTCCCCAACGGGGTACTTAGCCAACTTTGAACTCGGTCTGAAACTTCGAAATCGAAAAATCTCAGAACGCCAACCGGCACTTGCAATGCTGCTTCTGCATCGGACCATGCGGCAAAAAAGACTGAGGATATGATGTCGGTCATGCGCATTTGTACCCTGACGTTCTGATGTCAGTCAAATGCGCCTTGACCGACGTCAGCCTTATACTTTGATATTCGGGCCGACCGAGGACAGCGGACTACCCAAGTGTAAGGACTGCAGCAATGTGAGATGAACATCTGCTTCGGGCACCACGTGGCAAGAAAGACTGAGGAAGATGGCGTCAGCTGACGCTTTTATACCCCAGGCGCTCTGACGTCGGGGAAGGGGCGACATCAGCCAACGCCGGACCCAGACTTTGGAATCCGGCCGACTGAAGGGCTGCCTGAGGCAGGACAACCCATATGTGATGACTGCAGATGCATCCTTGAAGGACATCTTTCTATCCAAGTAAGGTAATAGGCAACACAGGAACTATCCCAAAGTCCAGAATACAGCAAAGCCTGTATAGGGGACTTTTCTAATCAGTAAAGGCGGGAAACAAGGATTTTTTTTTTGTTTTT
>NC_056726.1:1951380540-1951408040 GCF_019279795.1 Protopterus annectens
GAAAATTACCATCTTTAACCTTCAGCTTCTAAAATGTTTATACATACTTTGATCTGATGTGTATTTCTGGCATAACTATATATTTTTGGCCCAAGTCACAAAGCTGAGCAAATAGAGGGAAGCCCTAACATGGAAAGCTGCTCAAGTTGCCATAGACCTTGTAGAATGTGCTTTCACTCTGAGGCAAGGTGATATTCTTGTTGTAGATAAAAGGTAATGCAATTTCTCAACCATGATGCCAATGTAACTGGAGACATGACCACCTAGTCTTGGCCCAGAAAAGGCCAGAAATAGTTGGTCTGATATATAGTTACATTTTCTTCTGTCCAGATAGAATCTTATTTGCCCATGAACATCCAGGGAGTGCAGGCAATACTCTCCCTTGTTAGAATGATTAGAGAAAAATACTGGAAAGTCAATAGACTGGCTGACAGACCGCTCTGACACTACTTTCGGTACAAAGGGCAAATTAATTCTCAGTGATACTCTATCTTTATGAAAGATAAGGTAGGAACGTTTGATGCTCAAGGCTTGAGGTTCTGACAATCGTCTGGCCAATGTGATTGCAACCAGAAACAAGGTTTTCCAAGAGATGCACTTTAAATCACATGAAGACAGGTTCAAAGGGAGGGAGATCTTAGGGCTTCTTGTAGGACCAAGGCCAAAACCCAAGGTTGTTCTGGTTCTCTAAAGGGAGGTTTTAGGTGAAGAACCCACTTCAAGAAAGTTTTACAGAGGCTATGTGACATGAGGGAAGAATCCTAAAATCCAATGTGGAAATTTGAAATGGCAGCCAAGTGAACACGAATAGTAGAGGCAGACACCCCAGAGTGGAAAGGATGTGATAAATAATCCAGAACCACTGAAACTGGGGCAAACAAAGGGTCTAATTGTTTACCCACTGCCCATAGAGAAAACCTTTTCCATTTACCGAGATAGATTAGTCTGGTGAACGATTTATGAGATGCAATAAGAATATTGTGCATCGGGGACAAGAGATCATCTTGCCTGGTAATTGTTGGAAGTGGAGAAACCAAGATGTCAGCTTCAGGGTTGTTTAGACTGGGATGAGTCAGACCCTGCAGATGAGAGATCAACATCAGGGATGGAGTGAGGCTCCATGGTTGATCTAGCAGGCGAGGCCAGAGGAAGGGAAACCAGACCTGTCAAGGCCAATATGGAGCAATGAAGATCCCTTTGCTTTTCAACTACCGTGCTTTCTTCAGAAATTGGGAAAGGAGGATAAACAAAGGCCAAAGGGCCAAGCGTGGACTAGAGCATCTCTGACTGTCCCCAGAGGGTGGTAATCAGGGAAAAATAGTGGCTGCACTTGTAGTTGGTTGGGGAGGCGAATAGGTCACAGCAAAGCTGGCCCTAGCGGTTGAAAATTTTGCCATCACAGGGTTGAGGGACCACTCGTGAGGTTGTAGAATGCACCTGCTCCAACTTGTCCACTATCACTTTGGAGCTCCCGGGAATGTGTGTTGCAACTAGAAACCGGTTGGAAGCCATCGCCCATTGCCATATTCTCAAGGCCTCTCGGCATAGCGAACAACATCTGGTGCCCCCTTGGTGATGTACCAGACCACTGACATGTCTGACTGGATCGTAATAGTCCCTAACAGAAGGAAGGAATGCTTGCAATGCTAGTAGCACAACCCTCAGTTCCAGGACATCGATATGCAAAAGGGCCTCAGTCTCAGACCACGTGCCTTGGACAGTGTTTCCCTGACATAGCCCCCCCATCCCATCAGGGAGGCATCCGTGGTCACCGTGGCTTTTGGGTGATGGGGGCCAAAGGGGAAAAACCATAGTAGAGAGTTTGGAGATGTCCACCAGAGCAAATCTTGCTTGCATCTCTGAGTTACACTTATCTGGAAAGACAAGGGGTGTTGGAGAGTACCACTGTGAGGAGCAACCACTGGAGAAGTCTCGGGTGGAATTTTGCCAAAGGAACAATGGTGATAGAGGCTGCCATTGATCCCAAGAGTTGGGAGTATGGAACGAGAGGAAGATTTGCGGTGACAGAGCAGCAGCTGAACTTGTCTTACTCTTTTGAAGTATGTGATCTGGAAGAGATGCTGTGCAATTCCTTGTGTCCAACAGTACTCAGATGAATTCTAAAAACTGCGTTGGGGTCGTGTTGGACTTCTCCCAGTTTACAGCAATTCCCAGGCATTGTGCTGTGAGGACAGTGTAGTCCAGGTGTTTTTAGTAGGTGCTTGGTTTGGGCAGTGAGGAACCTTTCATATGGATATGGAAACGGCTGGAATGCTTGACGTCGCAGGTGAACGAAGACCACTGCCATGCATTTGGTTAACACTCTGGGGGCAAAGGGCAGTGTTCAAAATTGGTAGTGACTGGCTCCTTTGTGGAAGCTGAGGTATCTTGAGCACTTGTCCATTTTTATATGGTAATATGCATCTTTAAGATCTACAGAGCACATCCAATTGTCTTCTTCCAGAAGAGGAAGGATAGACTGAACCGTGATCATCCGGAATTCTGGGGGCAAAGGGCAGTGCTCAAAATTGGTAGTGACTGGCTCCTTTGTGGAAGCTGAGGTATCTTGAGCACTTGTCCATTTTTATATGGTAATATGCATCTTTAAGATCTACAGAGCACATCCAATTGTCTTCTTCCAGAAGAGGAAGGATAGACTGAACCGTGATCATCCGGAATTTCTCTGTCTTTACAAATTTGCTCAGTGTGCCGAAATCCAGAATTGGTCTCCAGTCCCGTCTTTTTTTGGCACCAAAAAGGACCTAGAGTAAAAAACAGATCCTATCTGGTCTGGGGGGACCGTTTGGATGACTTTTGTAGCAGCTTTTGGATTTCATGTGCTGCTGCTTCCCTCGGACTGGGTGGAACATCGGGTAAGTCTCTGGATGAGGTTAGACAGAGATGAAAGAGGAGGGGATAGCCTCTGGATATTATCCATTGTACCCAAGAGTCTGTGGTTAAGTTTCACCAGGCAGTGGGGTACAAGGAAAATGGACTACCACCAGAGGTGAGCAGTCGGGCAATGCTTTGGGAGCGCTGACAGTTGGCCAGAGAAAATCTCTGGAACCCCCATTTCATGAGCCACCTCTGCCCCCGAAAAGGGAGTCTTCCATTGGAGTTTCCCTTTCTGGCTCTAGGGGAGAACTCTGCACGTGTCACAGAAAGTGCCTTGTGATTTCCTGTGCCACATCTTCCTACTCCTCTGATTTCTAGAGTAGAATCGTGGAGTGCAACACCGACAGATAGTGTCTTGCCGTCTTGTTCGCACCTTGCCAGCGTATCTAACTTTAGGGCCAAACAAAGAGGCGGCCTCGATGGGGGCATTCAGAAAGGAAGACTTAAAGGAGTCTGCAAAGTCAACGGCGCATACAGGCATGTCTTGCGACTATACCTGCGCCTGCTGCTCTAGCCGCTCCTTCCATTGCGTGTGAAATAAGACGCATGGAAGAATTGGATGTGGATTCTAGTGTCGCTATCGGAGAAGCTACATTGTCCCAGATCTCATCAGAAACAGCTCCTGCCAAGGTTTGAGGTTTTTTTTTTTGTTTTTTTTTCCAAGATCCCTCTGGAGGCTTGTAAAGGGTGCCAAATTGTTCAAAAACCTTACGGCAAAGATAGATGAAGCAAACACATGCTCCCGAGTCTATTGCTGGGACTCCTTGTTGGGCGGATGGACAGTTTGGCTCTCTTCTGTCAAGTCTTTCTTGGTTGGAGTCGCCAACACCATGGCATCTACTGGAAGACCTCTTGACCAATGGGGATGCTCAGCTGGGGATAAGATCTTGTCAGGCCTCTGCGGGACAGCTTCCAGGGTGTCAGGAGCCTTCTACACACGCTGGACGATGAGCTTGACAAGCTCATTGGCCGGCGGGGTAACCCAGGAGGTGGGGGGGGCTGGGCACAAAAGGCCTGCAGGAATACAGATTCATCTGAGGAAAGATTAGAGGACTTCCAGTCACCCCTCTGTCTAAGTATGTCGAGGATATCACCAAAGGACACCTCATTAGAGGGTGACCATGAGGACCCTTCCCCATCAAAGTAAATATGTTCGGTCAGAGACTCCTTAGTGGAGTCCATGTGCTTCCTCTTGCACGACGCCTTGCGAGGTACTTCCTCAGTGGGTAGTTCTGGGGAAGACTGCAAAGAGGGGGTCTCCTGAGGGGGAGAAACCGGAGGCCCTTGTGCCCAGTTGTGGCTCCACAGTTGGGGAAGAGGACTCAGACATGGGGGCTTTGCCAGTGGAGGCAAGTGCCTTCTCCATGGCCTGGAAGGCCAGCCTGCCCAAAGAGGGATTGGTGCCCCGGAACAGAGCACAACCTCAGAACCAGGGTCTCACCCCGCTCAGAGTCGACACCCAGACCAGGAGTCTCAAGAGTTGTGAAGCATGAGAGAGGGAGGATTCCTGGAGGGTGCCATTTGGGGGGGGGGGGGGGGAACTGACGTGGAACCAAGAATGCCCTCCCACACAGCACAGCCACTAGCCTGAGAAGAGCTTGATGCCCAGTACACAAAGGGCCACAAGGATGACTCTGGCTCCAAAGTGAGGTCCACTACTGGGGTCAGAGGAAGGGACTTTGCTGCTTGGGTGGAAGTTGAAGGAGGAGTGTACACTGGAGTAGGAGGAGAAATACATTCACCTGAAGGAAGGAACATAGGTTTAGACAGTTGAAAGAGACCCCTGGCCACAAGCAACTGGTAAACAAGCTGCAACACATCTTGTTCAGAGAGGCTCCTGGTCGACCTAAGAGGCTCCTAGTCAACCTCAGAGAAACCTTAAGGCAATTTTGGCCTTTCTAGAAAAGGGCTATATTGGCTACCAACAAACGGATCCAAAGAACAAGAGTACTTGGTCCTTGCTAGTTCGAGTGGTGCAGAGCCCAGAACGGAGATGTCTGCACTGAGGAAAATGGTGTCTAGGTAATCTACCCCAAAGGCAGCGCCATAGAAGTCGAAGGTGTCTGCACCGGCAACAATTAAAGTGCCAAGAAAGGACTGCACCGAAGGGCATGTCAGTGCAGAAGGTGTCTGCACCATGGAGGACAGTATAGTCAGACTCTGGGCCAAAGGGGATTGCACCAATGGTGCCTAAGGAGACTGTACCTGCAGGGATGGTGCTGGTAAAGGCAGTGACAAACCTGTCGGAGCCGTGTCTGCACTGGGAACTCCGGTGCCAGTGGCAATAAGGAGGACATGGCTGGAGCAAGAATCAACAGGGGCAGTGCCATGCCTGGAGCCGAAAGGGTCACAGGTGGCAGTGCCGGATTAGCAATTTTCACTTTGAGTAAACTCCCTGTGATTTCCAGAGGGAGATGAAGTGAGCAACCTCGATGAGGAAGAACGCCTCTTGTGGGGTTTAGCAGGAGGCGGCGAGCCCTCCAACCCAGAGATAGCCTCATAGAAACGATTTGAGGAGACCTTTCAGGATTAACTTGTTCTTTCTTGTAACAATATATAAACTTTCAAAAAATTATTCACTTAGCTGAGAGAGAGTGGCTTGACACAGCTGTACAGCAACGCAGCAAATGAGATTGGAGGTAACAGGGAGCAGAGCATTCTGGGTAGGATCTTGGCTCAAGAGTTTTTGGCCGATGCAAGCTTGATACAAGGCCGGCTCTGTTCCGAGGACAGAACCAATAACCCATCAGTAAGGAACAAACAAAGATTAACATCAGATGTTATATTTCATGGATACAGATTTCTTAATACTTTTCGGTTTTGTTTTTATATCATACTCTAAGCACAGATGGAGAATTTGAGTAGTTTGGTTTTGGAGGGGTGGTGGATGGATGGTTTAGTTAAGTTTTTAACTAAATCAAAAACTTGGTTTCATGTATGTGTTTGTAAATAGTTTGGTGTTTTTTGAAAGTAGTGCTTAATGCACGTTATGCATCCATAAAGTAAGTTTTCAGCAGATTTCAAGTCAACACGGAAGAAAGGTATTTCAGTTAAGAATAAACATTTATAAGCAGTTGACTATAATGTGCATCATTAAATACTAATGGTTTGAACAATGTCAAAAGAGCTGGTTTGCTTAAATATGTCAAAATGCATAGAGCCCAGATCTTTTTACAGGAAACCCATCTATTAAAAAAACAAAAAAAAAAAATCTACAAAAATACTTATTCAATGGCTACACCATTCTGGCTGATTCATGTTTTAAGACTGAGAAGGCACACTCTTATTCTATGAAAAATACTATGCCAAAAATTATAGATACAATTTCAGATAAATATGGGATGCTAAGCATGGTGATTTTGGAAATCACTAGGAACCATTATAGTTTGAGTAATACAGACTGGATACCACGACTGAGTACTAAATACGTTTACAAATATCTGGACCGGATTACTTTAAATGCAAAAGGGCAAATTATAGCAACAGGTGACTAACTGCCTATTAATCAGGCAATGATGCCTCTAAAAATAGTAAAATAAAAAAAAACATCAAGCCAAGAAGTTACATCACTTTACAAACCAGATGAATCTTAAAGATATACATGGTCTAAGAGAACATTATTCCTTACTCTATACTCACTATTCATATTGGTTTGGTACACAAACATTGATAAGGTCTTTGTATCAAAATAATACACACTCTAAAATAAGTGACGCACCTAGAATGACTTGTCCACTTTCAGACCATAAGTGAACTTTACATTAAACTACACATACAGATGACTTAAGATTTCTACAAAGAATTCCTGCTTACATAACCAAGTTAAACAACGTTAGGGAATGGATAATGAAAGAAATAGACATGTTTATGGAAACAAATGATTCCCCCAGGAAGGCCTATAGTGGCTGGTAGGGGCTCCTTGATCCAACCACTATCTGAGTATCTTTAATCTAAACTTAAACCCCTGTTGTCCCTAGCTAGAGCCGGAATTAGGGAAAACAATTTTTACAGCTTATGGAAGATCTGCAGCTTTCTAATAGTTCACAATTGGGAACTCTGGATGTACACTCCCTTTATACGAGCATCCACCATCAAGGGGGTATTAAAGGGGTACAGTATTGGATGGTACAATCTGGTTTGATTTCGGAGGCCGAGATGCAATTTCTACTATCCCTCTTACAGTTGGTGCTTGAGCATAATGCCTTTAAGTTAAACAACCATTGGTATCTACAGGTTAAAGGTATGGCTATGGGGGCCAATTTTGCCCCTATATATGCTGGCCTGTTTATGGGATACCTCGAGGCACAATATATTCATACTGATAGTTTTCCTTTTTTGACACAGTTTGTTATGTGGCGTCGTTACACGACTGTTGGGGTTATATGGCAGGGTAGTTTGGAGGAATGGGAAAATTTTAAAAGATACTTGAATGCCAATGAGCATGGTATCAGATTTACTGGGAAACTTGATTTACAGTTGATTTTTTAGATGTTAATGTTACGAAGGTGCTTGATGGCACAATAGTTACCACGTTATATCGAAAACCTTTTTCTAAAAACTCCATTCTACATGCTCATAGTTGTCATCCATTTCATACCATAAGGAATATTCCGGTAGCACAATTTCAGAGGATTAAGAGAATTTGCTCTAATTCTAGTGAATATGATAAACAAGCTCTTGATTTAAAACATCGGTTTTTGGCCCGAGGGTACAAAAGGGAGTAGACAAGGCTTATAAAGAGGTGAAAACCATTGATGGGGGGTTTTGTTACAAGATACTCAACGCTCCAGGAGAGGCCAGTCTATGAGCTTAGGTTTATTATGACTTATGCCAGTAATACTTCCAAAATTAGGGAGGTAATTTCTAAATATTAGCATATATTATATATATGGATCCATTTTTTTCTACTATGTTAAATTCCAGGTGTGAGTTTGGTTATAGAAAGGGAAAGTCTGTAGGGCAATATTTGTCATCTTTTAAGAAAGGGCTTTACTCTAAAGTTGAGGTTAGTTCTATGGTAAAAGGTAGTACATACTGTGGACACTGTAAATATTGTAAACTGATGTCTAAGACTGGTTCCTTTACATCTACTAATGCACGGAAAGTGTAGGATATCAAGAGCCTTATTAAATGTAAAAGCTCCTGGGTGGTTTATATGGCAATATGTCAGTGTGGGGCATTTTACGTAGGACAGACCTTGTGTACATTAAAACAGAGGATAGCCCTTCACATTAGTGACAAAATGCACAAAAGGACATGTAGTGCTTTATACAAACATATTTTGGTGCATTCCACAGCTCATTTTATTTGTGGGAATAGATAAAATTACCACACTAGTTAATAATGAAACTAGTAAGACATAATATTTTGACATCTAAGGAGCGAAGATGTATAGTTAATTTAGGGGCTCTTTTTAAACCTGGTCTTAATGACCAATGGTGAAAGATAGTAAAGGTTATTCTTTTGTCTACTGTTTGGTAGGTCATGGTAATACTATGTGTACGTTGGGGTATTTTCTAAATTACACTAGTAGGTGGATATATAGGGTGTATGTATCACAATTTAAGCAGTGTTGCGCTGTATTTTTCTATATACAACTGCAGCAAAAACATTATACATATAGGTAAAGTACTATTAAGTAATTAATAATTATTTAAATTTTGATGTTTTCCCTGCTTGGTGTTTAGCAAATGTTAGACATTAACTGGTTGTATGTGTTACGCTTTTGATATATGGCATACTGCTTGGTTGTTATATATTTTTGTATAATGATGTCAATATTGATATGTCATTTCAAATGTATGACTATTTAAATCAGGACGCATGTGCGTTCAAGTACACACTGACAACGCTTTTTAGCTAAACTGATCTGTGGGGCAGACTGTGCTAGCAATAAATGCTTTAACCATCGTGGAGCCTCCTTAATTTTGTGTGCTGGAAGTGGTTTGGGATAGAGATATAGATATATATATATATATATATATATATATATATATATATATATATATATATTTATATACACACACATATATACATATATACATATACACACACATATATATATACACATATACAAGAATAAAATCTTGATATCTTAAAGGAGAGAGTGTGGGACAAAATTTTAGACTTACAAAAAAGACACTAGATAAAAATGGACACAACCAAATAAAGTAGCACATAATGAAATGACTAAACTAAATCAAAAATACTTAAGTTCTGAATCATAAGGTAGCCATAAATGTTGGAAAATTGAAATTACAATCTTGCGCTGTAAACCCCAAATACCTACATAAAAGAGCATTAAGATCCAAAAAAATAAACCATTAAAATCTTATTAATGAGATTAAACATAAAAAAAGTGATAGTTCAGTTAAGAGTACATCTAACTTAATGGGCATATTAGAAGTGTTCAAAAACTACTATAAACATATAATAGCACACCACTTTTGGAGACAGATAATGTAATAAATACTTTTATTCAATAAAATAACTACTAAGGTGTCAATGCAGCAAAACATTAAAACACTAACAGATGTGAAAGAGCAAATAAAGATAATAAAGCTACAGGACTGGATGGAATAATGTCTGAACTATAGATTTTTCCTGAATATATAATAAAGAAAATGATGAGTGTCTTTACTATGGTTAAGCAAAAATGTGCAACACCCCCAACGCAGAAATACTCGCTTATCTCCCCCATATTAAAACAAAGTAAGGACTCCAAATCTGGTGATTCATATAGGCCAATTTCATTACTACACACATTATAAAATTTTCATGACAATATTAGCTACCAGGATAAAGAAAATATTACCTAATCCAATACATAAATGATTAAACAGGGTTCATTCTTCATAGAAAAGTGCAAGATAACATTATTAATAGACATAGCATGCAAATACAAACTAACTTATCAGCCTAGACATAGAAAAGGCTTTTGATTCTATTTGTTGGTCTATCTACAAAGAATTCTGATTGGTTTTGAATTATCCTCAGATTTTGTCAACTTAATGAAAATTTATAGTGGGGCACAAGCTTGTGTGAAAATCAGGTCATGCCCATCCTCGCTGCTAGAAATCCTCAAGGGAACTAGACAAGATTGTCCTTTGTCACCATTATCGTTTGTTCTTTCAATAGAAACTTTTGCTACATATCAGAAACAAGCAAAATATAAAAGGCTTTCAAATTAATAAGGACCATTGTTCCAAGATACAATTTGCTGCTGATATGTTAACATTGGGCGATACGGATGGTTCTTTACATGATGTTATAAATACCTTAAGCAAGTTTGAAAGAATTTCAGGGCTTAAATGTAATCATAATAAATCCAAAACATTACTAATTAACAAAAAGATAAAAAGTACAGTTGTGTACACCTACCATAAATGTAGATGTTAGAGTGTCTTCACTGTTGCAGTCATAACTGTAGAGTGTTCCTGCCGGCAGGCAGCCCGAGGTCGGCCAGAATTCCAAAGTCTGGGTCCGGTGTCGGCTGTACCAGCAAGTACCCGGACGTCAGAACGCAGAGGTATAAAGCTGACAGCAGACGCCATCTTCTCCAGCCTTTCTTGCCCCAGATGTCAGAAGTCCCCCAAAGTAACCAAAAGGTGTCCAAAAAGGAAACACAAATACACCACAAAAGAAGAGGAAGATAGAACAAGCAAAAAATAAGAGGGGATTGGTGGGAGGGAAACACCGACTGCAACAGTGAAGACACTCTAACATCTACATTTATGGTAGGTGTACACAACTGTACTATGTTCTTCGCGTTTCACTGTTGCAGTCATAACTGTAGGGTGGAATCCCAAAGCTGTGATGAGGGAGGAGGTTATGCAGAAGAAGGGGCAGCCAGAAGACCCTGCGAGACAGCAGAGGCAAAACCTGCCCTAGACTTAGAATACAAAGGGAGATTATAGTGCTTAGAAAAAGTATGCACTGAACTCCAAGTGGCAGCTTCCAAAATGTCCTTGGTAGGATTTCCTCTGAGAAAAGCTGCTTGAGTGGCAGCTGCTCTAGTAGAATGACTTCTAACAGTACCTGGAATCTGCTTCCCTGGAATCTGCTTCCCAAAGTGAGAGTAACAAAACCTTATCCCATGAGCAATCCATTTGGAAATAGTTTGTTTAGAAATAGCCTTGGCTAGAGAACTGGAGGCATAAGAGATAAGCAACCGATTAGATTTTCTGAAATCTTTAGTTCTGTCCAGGTAAAACCGTAGGTGTCTGTGTACGTCCAATGAATGTAAAATCCTTTCCCCTTTGTTTTGAGGATTTGGAAAGAAAGTAGGACTATGAATAGTCTGATTTAAAGCCACTTTAGAAATCACCTTAGGCATGAAATGTAGGATTGGTCCTAAAGGCAACTCTGTCTTGGTGGAAAATAAAGGTATGGTTCCACAGCCATGAGAGCTTGCAACTCTGATACCCTTCTGGCAGAAGTCAAAGCTAATAAAATAGCTGTCTTCCAGGATAAGAACTTGTATCCGAAGCAGCAGCAGGCTCAAAGGGAGGTAAAGTTAGTTTTTTCCAAAACATAATTAAGATCCCAAGCAGGAACAGGAGGAGTTCTGGGAGGTCTTAAAATTCTTAGCCCCTCTCAAGAATTGTCTCACCAGCTGGTGAGAGAAGATGGTGGGGGGGGGGGATCAGTGTTGTAATGAGCCGAGATAGCAGAAGCATAGATTTTAATTGAAGAAAAGGAAAGGAGAGGCTTTTAAGCAAAAGGTCTGAGAGGTAAAGTAAAATGGAAGAAAAGTCAGGCAAAAGAGGATCAGAACCTCGATCCCGCATCCAAATACAAAATCTTTTCCATTTAGAAGCATTAGATTTTCTAGTGCTAGGGCGTCTAGCTTCTAAGAGAACATCCAAAACTTGTTTGGGAAAAGCAGAAGGAATCAAAGGCCCTTGTAGAGCCATGCTGCCAGGCAAAGAGTCTTGATTTGAGAGTGTAGCATCTGACCCTGATGCTGGGACAGAAGAGAAGGAAGCAGAATCCATGGAGGTTCCAAGAACAGGTGTAAAGTTGGATACCAAAACTGCAGAGGCCAATTTGGAGCTATCAAAATGATAATCTTGGGTTTGTCCTGTTTTATTTTCAGTAACACCAGAGGCAGAAGAGGAAGAGGAGGGAAGGCATATCCTGAAAGATTCCTCCAGCTGAAAGACAGGGCATCCACTTTCCAAGCGGTTTTGTGGAAGGACCTGGTGCAAAAGAGGCAGCTGATGATTGAGATGAGATGCAAACAGATCTATCCGAGGGCAACCCCAAACTGCCGTAATCCTGCTGAATAAGTTGGGGTCCAGCATCCATTCGTGAGGATCCAAAAGATTTCTGCTTAAGCTGTCTGCCAAGAGATTCTGTTTTTCTGGAATGAATTGAGCTTGAAGATGCAGATTCAGATTTAGAGCTGTGTCCCATAAACTCATGGCTAGTCTGCAAAGGGGGTATGAGTGAGAGCTCCCCTGCTTGTTTATACACCACATGACTGTGGTATTGTCTGTGCGAATCGGACGATGGCCTGGTTGCAAAAGATTCTGGAAGGCTAGAAGAGCATTTTGGACTGCCAACATTTCCTTCAAGTTGATGTGCCAGGGAAGATGCTTCTTTGTCCAATAGCCCTGCTGGCAATTGTTTAGGTAATGAGCTCCCCAAGCATAATCCGAGGCGTCTGTGGTTATGATCTGAGCAGGATGAGGTAGAAGAAAGGGATTCCCTTCGTTTAAAGCACAAGCCCTGGACCACCAGAAGAACTCTTTTTGGAGGCAGGGAATCAGAGGTATCATTGTTTCCAGGCTGTGGTAATGCTGAGACCATACACTCTTTAGGTACCATTGAAGCTTTCTCATATGAAGCCTTGCATTTGGGATCAACAGGATGCAAGAAGCTATGTAGCCCAATGTCTGCAGGAATTTCCTTGCAGTGAGCTGAGTTAAAGTGGCCAAGGTCTTGAAAACTGATGTCAGCTGTGCTTGCTTTTCTGGAGTAAGGAAGGCCCTTTGTAAGCTTGTGTTCAGAAGAGCTCCCAAAAAGATCATTTGTTGAGAGGAGATCAAATGTGACTTTTTTGTTTTCACTGAAAATCCCAGAAGTAGGAGAAGACGCTGAACAAATTGCAGATGTTGAAGTAAAAGATCCTTGCTGTCCGCCTGAATAAGGCAGTCGTCCAGATAGGGGTAAATTTGAATCCCTTGGAGTCTGCAATAAGCTACTACTGGAGCCAGACACTTGGTAAAGACTCTGGGCGCAGTAGATAAAGCCAAAGGGCAGAACAGAGAATTGAAAGCGTCTCGAACCTGCCTTGAATCTGAGGTATTTTCTGCGTTCCTGTCTGATGGGAATGTGTAAATAGGCTTCCTTCAAGTCCAATGTCACCATCCAAGCATCCTGGGAAAGCATGGGAAGAAGTTGTTGCAGAGTAAGCATCTTGAATTTTGGAATCTCCAGAAAGGTATTTAATACCGAGAGGTCCAGAATAGGTCTCCATGAGTTTTGCTTCCTTGGGACCAGAAATAGTCTTGAGTAAAAATCTTTTCCCATCTCTGGAAGTGGAACAGGTTCTATGGCTCTCATGGCCAATAAAGCGTCCACTTGATTTAAAGCCTCTGGCCATTGACGTTTTGGCAGATCCGGCCAACCTGAAGACCTTGGCAGAGTATGAAAGTGGAATTTGTAGCCTCTTAAAATCAAGTCTAAAACCCATTTGTCCTGGGTAATACGAGTCCAATTTTGGTAGAAGAGAAAGTTTTCCTCCGAGAGGGGCTTCCAGGCAAGGAGGACCTGTAGCCCAATGGAGAGTCATTGGGTCTGCTTCTTTTGTGATTGAGGTCTGTCTTCTCCCCTTCTAGGTGAAGAAGCAGTCCATTGTCTTGACCTGTAAGAGGCCTGAGCCCAACCTCTGGAGCGTCTATATCTTCCCCTTTGAGGCCTGTCAGACGTGGGAAAGGACCAATTTTTGGAGGGCCAATTTCTAGAAAATCTAGGAGGCTGAACTTGTAAAAAATCTTTAACAGTCTGCATAGATTTTGATTTTTCTTCCATCTTTTTAATAACCTCCTCAGCCTTGGATCCAAATAAAACATCATGCTGAACAGGGGCATCTAACAGTTTAGCCTTAACCTGCTCAGGTAAATTCTGCTCCGGAAGCCAAGCATGTCTCCTGATAACAGTACTAGAGGCTGCGGCCCTGCAAGAAGCTTCCAAGGCATCAAAACCACAATGTAAACTATGTTTGCTAACTTGTTCAGTTGCATGCAATACATCCTGTAATTCCTTGTCCTCTGCACATGCAGGAAAGGTAGACAGCCTTTGCTTTAAAAACAGACAAAAGAAATTGCTGATACTTGAACATGTGAAACTGGCAATTTAAAGCTCTAATAGAAAGAGTAGCAGAAGTGTAAACCTTTTTTGCCCCACCTGTCCAAGGCACGAGAATCCTTTTCAGAGGGAATAGGATTTTTAGATGAAGCGGCCTTAGCAGCCCTAGAACCCTGAGAAATGGTTTCAGGATCAGCAGAAGGGTTCTTAAATAAGAATAGATGGGAGTCAGGGACTCTAAAATCTATCAGGCTTAGAAGGAGCAGGCGGCAAGGAATCAGGATTCAGGTTAGCTTCAGAAAAAGCATCATCCACAATATCAAGTACAGGAGGAATAACCAAAGGTCTGTGTATTGAGGGAGAAGGAGAAATTCCCCAAGTCTCTTCTTGGAAGCAGAATAATCCTGACCTTCCCAATGAAAATGCTCCCTCATCTCATGTAAGGTTTCCCCAAAAGAGAAATCTTCAGGGGGAGAAGCAGAGGGAATAGAGTCCTCTGCATCAGAATCCTCATAAGGAGGAAAAGAATAATCCTGGTCAGAGGAAGAGACAGAAGACACAGAAGCCTGATCAGATGAATCATAAGGAATATCCTGTCTAGGCCTTTTTTCTGGAGGAGAGCGAGAACCCCTAATCATTGTCAGTAAATCTTCAGCCATCCGTAGTAATTGTTTCTGGGACTTGGGAGCTGTATCCGAGGAAGCTTGAGAAGAAACCCTTGGTTTAACAGGAGTCTTTGACTTTGCCTTTGTAGAAATAGTGATATGAGAAGGCCTGAAAACCCCCTCAAGCTGGTACCTGCACAGCGGTTCCGGACCCATCTGAAGGAGCGACGTCCGAAGATCCTGCAGCAGATAAAATACTAGGCCTAGAAGGCTCCCCATGGGAGTCCGTGTCGGCCATCGGTTCCGAAGTGGCAGACGACAGGGGCTGCAAAAGCGCCTCACTGACTACCGCCGAACCCGAAGCTGGCTCCGGCTGCAAAGTATCTTGTTTGGACCTCTTGAGGCCTATCCTTGTCCTTGCGTTTCTTTTGAATTCCGGTTGTCGGTAAAGTATCCGACGACATCCTATAATTGAATCGTCTACCGAAATAATTCAAGGCACAATCGTACCTACACTTGATAGTGCGAGAATTAAACCTGGCACAATCGACAGCAAGAAGCGTCGTGGTCAGTGCCTAAGCAAGGTAGACAGTAAGAGTGGAAATCTTTGAGGTATTTGTTTTCCACACGATATACAATTAACTTTTTCTGACATCGGAGGAGCAAGAAAAAAGTTTCCCCAACGGGGTACTTCGCTTGAGAAGAGAAGTAGAAAACTTCGGACTGACGACAATCAAAGCACGTTGTCCTGAATGCGCAAACCAACGACTTGCGAGCTGCTTTCCACTGCACGGCAAGAAAGACTGGAGAAGATGGCGTCGGCTGTCAGCTTTATACCTCTGCGTTCTGACGTCAGGGTACTTGCTGGTACAGCAGACGCCGGACCCAGACTTTGGAATTCTGGCCGACCTCGGGCTGCCTGCCGGCAGGAACACCCTACAGTTATGACTGAAACAGTGAAACACGAAGAACATCAGAAACCCAAGACAGAATAGCCCGTTTAATTGGGAGAATGATATATTAGAATATTTGGGTGTCAGTATAAAGAGAGTACATGGAAAGTTTGTTAAACTAAAATAATTTAATAACCACCATTAGTGAACTAATCAAAAGATGGAAGATGTTCTTCACAATGGAGGATAGGCTCTCTAAAATAATTGTACCTAAAGTTTTGTTTTATATACAGTCATTGATACTACCTCCTTCCAAAAACAGTTAAAAATTAGATTCCATGCTACTTAAATTTTTATGGTTCCCCTTAAAACCTAAGATTGCATGCAAATGGCACATTAGAACTTAGAACAGTAATGGGATAGCATTCCCCATCTTAGATCTTTATTCCAAATCAGTTCTAATTAACGTTATATTACGTTGGATCACACCTACCTATACATCTGGCTGGAAAATACACGAGATTCATAATTGATGTCAGAACTATAGAAAATCAATTTAAGGAACCATATGGAATAAGAGTTAATTTCCTTTTACATGAATTTTGTTTAATAAGAAGTCTGATCATTTCTCTTATGGCATCAAATATTTAATAAAAACTGTAACTACATTAAACAATTTATATTTCTTATATTCCCTATAGCACATTCCCCCGATTGCCTGGATTCATCAATGCGATGCAAAAATTAAAGGAAAATAACTTTATTTTCAATAAACTATTAAACCACTTAACTCTTACGTAGTTTTAATAGTCAAGACAGTTGGTTGTTTATACACTCATTACGGCAGTTTAAAACAGTGTGTGCATCAACCTAGGGACTGAATCTATACTCAAGTTTGACTCAGCTTTTTATTAGGTGTCTTGAAAAGACAATCAAAAATTAAGTATTTCACCCATCTATAAGCTACTAAGAGAAGACGCACTAAAGTTTGACTCAATTTTTTGGAATTACAATGTAAAGATTAATGGAAAAACAAATCTGATGAATCCAAAAGATTGTTACTGAATTCTATATATAGTACCTCTTCATTATAATGGAGACTGTATACATGGAAATCTATGAATAAGACTTTCTATACTCCACATAAAATAAACCTTATACTCAAAAACAGTGAAAGTAAATATTGGAAATGTGATGAATTACTAGAGGCCAATTGGATTCGCATGTTAATTGAATGTAGAAATGTTCAATACTTGAAAGACTTCAGATATTTATGGTCTGACAACGGTCATTTCTAACGCACTAATCCTAATGTAATACCTAAATCTCAGATTCAGTTACTCTGGTCAATTTTTACAATTGCCACAAAAGTTATTACTCTGAACTGGAAAAGTAAAGATTTGATGTTTAAAGATTTTATTAATTTAGCAAAAGTTGTTTATAAAAAAGAACTGCAAACCATTTGTTATAGAACTCATAACATTACTCAAAAAATAGCATGGCAAAAACTGGATAACCTTTTTAACAAATACTGATAATGTCTCATGGATAAAGTGATCATCATGAATGAATGTAAATAGTTTTATTTTACTGCATTTGTTATATGTACATTTGCGTATGTAATGAAAACAAAAAAATTTTTTGAAAAAAAAAAAAGATTACAGGAGCAAAATGTAATCTCAATCAAGGTCACATAAGAGGAGACAGGATATGGCTGCAAAGGGCACTTGGGGGGGCTGCATGGCAGCATACTTCAAACAGGAAGTAAGGAGCAATGTGTCTACCCGATTTAGAATACAAACAAAAAAAATGGACAGAGATGCTGATATCACGAACAAGTTATTAGCCTTTGGACTGCAAATCCAAAATCCTTCTCAAAAATGGGCTATGAAAAGGGCAA
The DNA here is from genome assembly GCF_019279795.1 of Protopterus annectens. Lineage (NCBI taxonomy): Eukaryota > Metazoa > Chordata > Ceratodontiformes > Protopteridae > Protopterus > Protopterus annectens. The sequence continues at coordinate 1,951,398,147 of NC_056726.1, forward strand.
TTATTTTTCTGCGTTCATAACTATGTAAAATGTTCAAATATTTCTTTGATACTTATAGAACATGAACAAAGTCCCAAACACACACCTCAAGGTTATACAACACAACCAAGTAGCTTTATTAAATAAGGACTACAGTCTGTCCCACTAGCCTAGTAAAATTTACACCAGAGAGTAAAGTTAATACCTGTACATAAAACTCCAGAACCACACACTAATTTTCATTGGGTTAAATACGAGCATATTTAATCCAAAATATATGCATTAAAACATTAAATAATTTTAACTATATAATCAAGAAATTCATTTATGAGATTGTAAAGGTAGATATTGCAATAAGCATTACTTTGTTCACAGTACGAGCATCTCTAATGAAGTGCTAGAATATGGTAAATGTCGAGCCAATCATTTTCTGTGAATGCTATAAAAATACATTTGCTCCAAAATGATGGCACAAATCTGCCGCAACCTGCTACTTGTGTGTAGTTCTGAATACCTGCCAGTTACTAGACATCCCACCACAAAGATGTAAAAGTTAAGCACCATATCAGAATAGAAGATACCTCAGCAAACACGACTTAAGTGCGAAATTCCAAAACTCCCCACTGCACATTTAACTTTTTTTCCCACCCCCATTACTTACATACACCAACTCAGCAACCACTGTACCTCAGAGTTACAATAACAATTTAAGTCCAAGACTGCAGTATTTGGAGGAAGAAGCCTGCTACTTATGATCAAAGCTTAGCATTTGAAGATTTTTCTTCCTAAACACTAAGTTATGGTGGTTTTACACACTAGCTTTCCCAAACTGCAGTCTTCTGAAGTTATTCTGTAGTTTACATATATACTCCCAAATTTTGCACTTTCATTCCCAGTTTTCTGAGAACACATTTATGGTCTCTAGAATATCAGATACTCAGCATACTTCGCAACTGCTGTTTAAAAAGGCAAGGTAATATTTTACAGTACCTTAATAAGCAAGATTCAGTTCAAAGCAATTAACGGATTAGCAGACCCACCACCCCCATTGTTCTGGATCTCCTCCATCTCCAAATACTCCACCATTACTACAGAGGACCCACATTTTTCACCAAATAAATAAAACACAGTCAGGTTTATAACCCAGCACCTGACAAATTTCTGGAATATAGTTTCCCTGCATGTTAAATAGGGCCACTCACCAACTTGAAACAACCTAGATGAGTAGGGTAGGTATTCACAAATTTACTCCAGAAAGGACTGGTATGACCCTTCTGAAGAAAGGAGGGAGGTTTGCGTAATGGTTAAAGTGCTCAACTTAGAAACACAAGGTGCAGGGTTTGACTCTGACATGGGGTAATTGGCTAGGCTTAAAAATGGCCTATAAGGGCAGTTAGCCTAGTACTAACCTATGACCCTATGAGGCGGTATGACCTGAGGGAAGGTACTAAGGCATAAATTGTCACAGACCTTATGAATTTGAGTGAAAAAACAAAGTTCTCCCAACACACTTACAGGCCCCATTCCTCTCTCATCCACCAACACCGGTCCCTTTATTACAAACTACAGTGCTAGAGCACTGCTACAGACATCCCAAGCTTCTTGTCTAATTTGGCTTTACAAACCATGGACCTTTAGACTAATGGCAGTCAGCAGCTAAATGTGGCTTCACCATATCAATGGCACTGTGCTACATAGGTCACAATAGTGATAAGAGGATGAGACAACTGTCAGTAGATGAAAGGAGCTGCTAGGGATTGATACAATACTGCACACCCCAAAAACCTAAAATGTGTTTTTGAAAACCTCCGAGAAATGCAGACCCCACTGAAACAATGTCTTCTCGCTAAAGCAGCATGACAAAAGGCACCTATCCCACACATTAAAGACAAATGTTAGTATATGAAATTTGTATTTCAAGACAGTTTCAATGGGATAAGCCAAGTACAGTTTTAACTTTCCCCCAGTATGAAAACCCCATATCCTCTCGTCCAGTCATTTTTGGTTTAAAATGTTAAAAAAAAAAAAAGTGAAATCTTATACCCTTCCACACTCCCTTTATAAAACCCCACCACATACTTATGTCTCAATATGCATCTGTGTTTGTTATAAACAAATTGCTTCATCAAAACATGAGAGCTTGATGTAACCCAGGAAAAGGAATTTGTAAAATGTTTTGAGGTGTTCAAGTAATTATCAGGACTTCCTTGCCAAGTGAAAACTAGTCAAAATATATATCTGGCCAATTCCATTGCTGCCCGGGTTTTCTACCCATTCATAATACCAGTTATTCAGATTCAGTCACAAAGCCTGGGTGCTAAAAAAAGCCACGTGGAAAGCACAAAATAGATAAAGACCTTATCGAAGTGGATGTTGTAATCTCTCACTACCACACTTCCTCTTGGCACTCATCAGGAACAACTGCAACAGAAGCACATCAGAAAGTAATCAGATTTGTTTAGTTATACTTTATTGGCCAGGTTACTATCACTAGGTCAGAGACCTCTTAAAGAGGTGAAGCCTGTGATAGTATTTAAACAGATTAAGGAAAACCTGGCCAGGACACCAGGGAAATTCCCTATTATTTTCATAAAAAGACCCAAGAACTCCATATATCCCACCAAGCTGCCACCTCCTCTAGCAAGCGAGACCTCAGTTTAATATCACAACCACAGGACAAAACGTGCAAACACAAACCATAACAGAGCTTCACTGCACACAAGAATTTAAAAAAAAAACAAGTAGGAAAAAAAATTGCCACAAGCTGCATTTAATGTGCAACAATCTCCTTGGTGACATTATATAGTGATAATTCTTAAACTGCTGAAAACAGTGCAGCCAAGAGAATGAAAATGTCAGAGGTGGTGCTTAAGAATGCATAGGTGTGCCAGAAACCCCACAGTGAAAGTGCCCAAATATTGTAAATTAAGAGAGATGTATTTCATTGACCAAGTGGTTCTTGACATTACAAAATGGTCTCTTCACTACTTGACAGCTGCTATCCAGGGTTTATTATCAAAGCCTTGATAACTCAATCCTGAGACACTAATATCCAAAAGACAAACATGCTGAAGACCACAAAGTCTAAAAAATTGAAATGTGAAACCCCTACTATAATGGTGTGAACCTAGGAACAACTGCCAACATGGGTCCTACACAGGACAAAGTCCAGACGTTCAATATTGTCTTTAGAATTTTAGCCTTTCAATATTACAGTCTCGAGATCACAAGTTTCAAATCAGTGGTTTACTATCACAACCAGAATAAGGGAATGAGGTCTAGAACATTTCTTAAGATAGTACACTAGCTCAAATCCTCAAAAGAGGAACGCATCCAAAGATAAAATTCTTCAAAACTGAGGAACATAGCAATTCATGTAATATATTTTGAAAGAACCCCCCCCCCCAACCATGCAAGATACTGACACTCAACGAAATTCCCGCTACTTAACACAATTAAAGCTACCTGAAGTAATATATTACTATTCCGCATTTTGCAGACAGGTCAGTTAATGAAATCTAAACTTTCCAAAGAATTGCTTATTCAGTAAAATATTCCTTTTTCTTTCGGCTGTTCCCATTATAGGTCACCACAGTGGATAAATCAGTTTCCATTTCTTCCTGTCCTCTGCATCTTTCTCGGTCACACCAACCACCTGCATGTCCTCTCACCACATCCATAAACCTCAACTTAGGCCTTTCTCTTTTCCTCTCACCTGGCAGCTTCATCCTTAGCATCCTTTTCCCAATATACCGAGCATCCCTCCTCAGCGCATGTCCAAACAAACAATCTTGTCTTTCTGGCTCTGTCTCCAAACCGTCCAACCTGGGCTGACCCTCTAATACACTTATTCCTAATCCTGTCCACCCTCTTCAAAACCCAGTGCAAATCTTAACATCTTTAAGTCTGCCACGTCCAGCTCTGACTCCTGCCTTTTTGTCAATGCCACTGTCTCCAACCCATATAAAAATAGCTTGTCTCGCTACCCTCTTGTAGACCTTCCCTTTCACTCTGATATTAGTCAGTCACAAACCACTCCTGACACTTCCCCACCCACTCCATCCTGCCTGTACTCTCTTCACCTCTCTTCCACACTCAACAGTACTCTGAACTGTCGATCCCAAATAATTAAATTCATCCACCTTCACCAACTCTACTCCCTGCATCCTCACCATTCCTCTATCCTCCCTCTCATTCACACACACATATTCTGTCTTAGTCCTGCTGAGTGTCATTCCTCTCTTCTCTAGAGCACATCTCCACCTCTCCAGGGTCTCCTCAACCTGCTCCCTACAGATCATGTCATCTGCAATCATAGTCTATGGGGACTCCTGTCTGATCTCATCTGTTAACCTGTCCATCACCACTGCAAATAAGAAAGGGCTCAGAGCTCATCTTTGATGCAATCCCACCTCCACCTTAAAACGCATCTGTCACTGACACCGGAGACTTCACCGCTGTCCCACTACCCTCGTACATATCCTGTGCCACTCTTACTTACATCTCTGCCACTCCCAACTTCCTCGTACAATACCACAACTCTTGGCACTGTGCATTATGCTTTCTCCAAGTCCACAAAGACACAATGCAACTTAGTCTGACCTTCTCTGTAATTCTCCATCAACACTGAGCAAACATTGCATCTGTAGTGCTCTTTCCTAGCATGAAACCATACTACTGATCACTAATCACCTCCTTTCTTAACCTAGTTTGCACTACTCTTTCCCATAACTTCATGCTGTGACTGATAAATTTTATCCCTATGTAGTTACTACAGCTCAGCAACACCACCCTTATTCTTAAATATATGCACCAAAACACTTTCTCCACTCCTCAGGCATCCTCTCACTTTCCAGAATTCCATTAAACAATCTGGTTAAAAACTTCACTTACCTGTGGAAGCATGGAGTTCAGGAGAAATGGCATGTCATCTGGACCAACAGCCTTTCCATTCTTCATCCTCTTCATAGCTATCCTTACTTCCTCCTTGCTAACCCGTTGCACTTCCCGATTCACTATCCCCACATCATCCAACCTTCTCTCATTCTTTTCATCAGCCCCTCAAAGTACTCTTTCCATCTGCTCAACATACTCGCCTCACTTGTGAGTACGTTTCCCTCATCCATCACCCTTACCTGCTGCACATCTTTCCTAGCTTGGTCCCTCTGTCTAGCCAATTGGTGCAGGTCCTTTTCTCCCTCTTCAGGTGCCCAACCTTTCATATAACACTTCATATGCTCCTGCAAGTCCTTTTCTCCCTCCTCAGTGTCCAACCTTTTATACAACACTTCATATGCCTTCGCAAACTGAAAATGTAAAGTGACAATCACCCAAAATGCCAACTTGCGCTGCTTAGTAATTGGATTTTGCAAACTCATGGCTCATTTTTACAGTCAACATTCAGGAGGAAGTTCTGGTTAATCAAAGTGCTTTGATCACACACTACCGTTGGTTCTCATGTATGCATTAGGATATCAAAGCCATCTCTACACACAAAACGTTAAGCATGGTCTCCAAAAGCCCTCCCCTTAAAAACTGATAGGCAAAACCTTTTTAATCAAATGATTTCCAAGGAGGCTGAAGTCCATAATGAACTGACAATTCAAAAAGGTCAGCATAATAAGCAAGGCTATTCTTGTGTGTAAACAACCTTCTGCTCTAAGAGCCCAACTTTGTAACTCCTCCACTCCTTTTACTTAAAATTTTAGTCACTAGGTTAATTCCAGAAAGCAATTCATATTTTACAGGGACATCTGAGCAAGCACTCCTAGTTGAGAGTAATTTGGAAAGAACATCAGAACATACTCCTTTGCTTATGAAACAAGGCCAAAGTGCAAAAATCAAAGATTCTTATGCTAAAAAATTCACTTTTAGCAGAAATTTTGCATCAACATGCTGAAAGCATGAAACTGCAATGTCTGAATTACTGACCGATTAAACCTTAGTAACTTAAAACAAATATTCAAATTTATGATGGACGGACTCCCAAGACAGCTGCACAACCTTAGAGCTTTCCCAGTACAAACTATGTGGGGTGGGGAGACTATAAAAGCCATCAATCTGGTTAAAAAGCAGTTACTGGCAAATAACTAAGCCAGCAAAGAAAACTAAAGAAAAACAAAAAAAAAAAATCTGTCCGGAAAGAATGCTGCAGTTGTTCCACTAAAAGCAATTCAAGTTCCAGATTTGGTGCAGGAGACTGCTTCAGTTAATTGACTGTGGAAATTTCAGATTCACTTGTTTTAAACACCTCTGAGTGCAACACTATGGGAATGTGTAAAAACACACAACTAAGAGGCTCGAAAAACAGAAGCAGCTTTACTAGCCATTTCAGATGAATGAATAAAACCGAAAAAAAAAAAAAAATTAAGACAAAATGAAAAGGCTGGCTGGGCAAGATGTTTCTCAATAGGAGCAGTTTCAAGAAACAGAATTAAGAACAGAAAAAAAATTCCGTTTTGCCAGAGAAACTGGAAGGAACAGACATTAAAAGTACAACTAAGCAACTGACTGATACTCTGCATCAGAATATGATAATTAAGACTATACAGTACGTGCCTGCTCCAAATTTGGCCATGAGAAAATGCCCAAGATCTTTAGTAGTAAAGATGCAATACCACCAGCAGAAAAAGAGTTGCTCCTGAAAACTATCAGAAGAGATAGGTATTAAAAATTGGCAGACAGCATTTGTGGAATTACCAACTGCACACCAGGCAGAAAAGCAAATTTATTCCTGCAATGTAAAGTGGCAAGTGTGAAATTCAAGCAGCTACATCCAACTGTTCTCAAAATAATTTTGCCTGGAGTATTAAAATGGAAACAAACATTATCCAAAAAAATCAGCCAACAAGCCAAGGGGACTCTGCCAGTGAAGCCTTTTCCACTGTGCAGAAGTAAAAATGCCCAAAAGAAAAGAAAAAAAAAAAAACGGCACAGGAGCAGACTCCTGGGATACCTAGTATTGAACTAGAGACTAGTAATGGAAGACAGATTATCAGGAAGCACATGTGAAATGTGGCTTTGCAAGAGGTAGCGCAGAAAGACAGGAATTTTGAGGACTGTGTTAAACTGGCAGGCAAACTGTAAACATACATCCCACTTTATTTCATTAATATTCAGGACGACAAAGGAATCTTCTTCCGGCTTTTTCCCAGTTAGTGGTCGCCACAGCGGATCACCTGTCCGCTCATGACTGGCAGTGAGTTTTACAGTGTAGAGTTGCCAGCCCGGCACCCAACCTTCCACAGAAGGCACACACACACACACACACACACACACACACACACACACACACACACACACACACACACACACACACACACACATACCTAGGGCCAGTTTAGAGTGTCCAATCCACCTGCACCATGTCTTTGGGATGTGGAAGGAAACTGAAGCACCCGGAGGAAACCCACGCAACCACAGGGAGGACATGCAGACTCCGCACAGAAGGATCCCCAGCAGAGGATTGAACCTCTTGCTGTGAGGCGACAATGCTAACCACTGCACCACCGTGGCCGCCCCAGGAGGACAAAGAAAGAGATAAGTGTTTTACTTGGTTAACACTTGATAAACATCACGTCAATTGAATTGGCTACTGTAAAGCAGTTTTACGTAGTGTACAGTCAGGGATATTTTTAAATGTGGAAGTGGAGAGCGTTTTATCAGTGACTGCTCTACATGTTAAAGATAAAGCAAGTGCTTTACATTACAAGAAGTTCAGAAAGACTGAACAGAAGCAAATAAAAGTTAAAATAATGCTGGGGCGGGGTAAGTAAAAGTAGTGTAGTGATCTCATCGTATGCAGATTTAAAGATAACATGCTGTGGTGGTGCAGCGGTAGCGTTGTCGCCTCACAGCAAGAGGTTCTCCTGTTTAATTCTCGGCTGGAGCGCCTTCTGTGTAGAGTCTGCATGTCCACCCCGCGGTAGAGTGGCGTTTTGAAAGACATGCGTGAATGGGAGTGCCTTTAAGGTTGGGGCAATTAGCGGACCGGAGTTCTGCTGTGACTACCCCTAACCGGGAAAAGCCAAAAGACGACCCCTACTTGTAAACTGAGGTGGCTACCTAGATTACCAACCCTTAGTTTAAAGCTAGTGACCATTTTTTTTAAGCAAGACTTCAAAAATAAAAATTATGAAAAGCAGGAAAAAAATTACATCTTTCTTGCATTTGAAAAATTACTGGCAAAGACTTTCATTGAAACAAGTGCCAATCAACTGCAAAAGATTTAAACAGTGTTCAGGGTGAAATTTATAATGGATTATTTCCTGCATCTGCAAAGTTACTAAGTCTCCCCATTACAAAGCGTTTCTACTTAGGTAGGTACTAGGCTATCGGCCCTGGGGCCTATACAAGCCCAGCCAAAAAGGTACCCTGGCTTTTGCCACCCAAGAAAATTAATTTTCTTGTGCCACTGTCGAGCAGAGGCACAGAGGTGATCCCCGGGGTGAATTTCCTATTTCCCATCCAATCATCAAGATTTTTCTTGAGTGCTAATGAGGAGCTTTGTTTGATATAGATAGGTAGTTTATTAGAGAGTATGGGAAGTCTCTGGGACAGGAATGTATCCCTCCGGCATGTTCTGCTTATTGTGGTGACAAGGTTTAGGTCCCTAAAGTGTGCAGCTCAGAGGGACTGGGATTTAAGTAGAGCATGTCCAACAGCTCTGGGTTTGACATAGCTTTGTATGTTAGGCAGAGATCAACTCTGAGTAGGCGATATGCGATGGAGTAAAGCTGGAGTTTTTTTTGAGAGTCTGCGTAGGGCATCTGTTTAAGGCCGGTAATCCTCTTTGTGAGGTATTTCTGCGGCCTTTCCAGTTGCTGTAGAGGTCTTGTGAGGTTCATACCAAAAGGGGCATTTTACTCTATAATGGGTCTATTGAGTGATGAGTAGAGTGGAATAATGACCTCTTTTTCTGGATGAGAAACCTTTTGTGATAAGGTGTGCCACGTAGAAGGATTTCCCGACTACTGTGACAATGTGATTATCAAAGGGGAGACTACTGAATACCTGTGTCCCAAGGTCTCTCATCACACTTTCGGTGTTAAGTATACTACCATCTATGTTGTAGTTCATGAGTAGAGAGAGTTTTTACCAAAGGGGATTACAAAGCACTTTTTGGCACAGAGCTTGAAGCCCTGGCTTTGACACCAGGCACCTGTCTCAGTGAGGCCCTTTTGTAGGCTGTCCACATAGTTAGGAGTTTAGATTATGGCTCCTAGTTTGCAGTCATCTGCGAACTTCATTAGCCGAAGACCTTCTCTGTTAGCCTGTACTTCAGAGAAGTAGATACCAAACAGGAGAGGACCCAGGACTGAACCCTGTGGTACTCTACTTGTCACTGGTCTGAAGTCAGATTTGGAGTCTGCTACTTTCACAGTGTGGCTTCTGTCAGTGAGCCAGTTGGCAACCCATCTTGTGACAGGGATTTATACCTAGTTTAGCGAGTTTATAATTCCAGAGTGGGGGATGGTGTTGAAAGCCTTGGCAAGATGTAGATGGGCTGTGTGAACCACCTTACCCTTGTCTACAGCTTTGGTGACTGCTTCAAGTCGTCCATCAGGTTTAGGAGACATGATCTGCCTTTTACAAACCCGAACTGGGTGGAGTCCAGAGTTTGGAGACTACCAATATCTTTGTTTACGAGTTCCATGATGACACATTCCATGGCCCTGCAGACCAGGCTCGTCAAGCTAATGGGGCGGTAGTTCCCGGGGTCAGTGGTGGCTCCCCCCTTCTTGAGTGGGATAACAGTCGCTGTGCACCATTCAGCAGGCACAAAGCCTGAGGTAAGGCTATGATTGAACATGGTACTTAGGTGGGGTGCCAGTTCGATCTGTAGTTCGTGTGGAACGCAGCCTGGGATGTTGCCTGGTCCCATGGATGCTGTGTTCTTGGCTTTAGAGTGTGTGC
>NC_056726.1:1951415540-1951420540 GCF_019279795.1 Protopterus annectens
GACATTCTGTTTTTGTACATGATGGAAAACAGCACACCAATAACCAGCGCTGAATCAGAATTGGGAATGTGTTTATCTTCACCCTGCAGCAGCTTGGAGCCACTAGTCTACTGACTGAAGCAACACTGCATACCAAGAATCCTTTCCAACCTTATACAAGTTTCATCCTAAGCACCAGTGTTTAATTGCTACTTCAGCAAACGTTGAAAAGGGTTTTCAGCGCTGCTGGCTGCATTGCTTCAGCTAGGCGAAGCAAACTTAGTGATACATCACTGGAGTTGTATGTCATTGCAAAGTGCAACAGAGACCAATTGATGAACATTACTATTTGACGATTTTACTATTTTATGGTTTTAAATGTGTTTTACTGTGCAGTCGAATTGGCTAAACAAGCGCTTAGAGATACGGTTTAACTTCTATGATTTGACAGTGTAGCTTGTTTTCAAGTTGAACACTTGGACTGACTGGCTGCAAGTTGCAAGTAAAAATCTGGTTAGCTTAAACTAGACGTCAGATAGCGAATTCTAATTAACTAGCAAATATAAGCCAATTAAAATTAATTAGCAAATAAGCTGATTAAAAACTTTTCACATCTGGGAGAAACTAGAAATAAGAAATAAATGGATACAAGTTGGAATGAAGGCATTAAACATGCTCTTTAGCATGGGTAACCTCTAGAATTGGTAATGCCTGCTTGCACAGCCAATTTGAGACAACGGTTGGAAATGCACCTAGTCTTTTGTGCTAAGTTGAAAGGTGACATAGGTTCCATTTAGCTTCATTTTTTCTCTCTGAAGCAACATCTTGGAAAGTAGGACATCGATTCAAATAGTAACTACACAAGACAGTTGCCTGCAAAACTGTGTGCATGCAAGCTAAACACTAGAAATATTCAATTAAAATAACAGTCCTGTATAAACACAAAGGTTCTAAGCTTTCTACCACAATGGTAACTCTCTTCATATTATAATGGAACGTAAATGGCCTTACAGGTACAGACAAAAGGAAAGAAAGAAAAAAGCAAATAATGCTGTAAGCAGACATTTGGATAGAAATCCTGCCAAATTCACATGCTCATTTCAACGTGAGCATTTCAGCAGAATATTAGGAAAAAGGAATGGTGGAATAAAATTGTTTGCTAGAGGGGCTCCAACAATGACAGAAGAGAGAAAAAGATAGACAATGGCAGACTTGTGATAGTAAGGGGGTACTGGCACTGAAGGATGATTTTGCTTGCATGTAGTTCTACTCCACCTAAAACTGCTACTATGAAGCATAAGAAAATTTAGGGAGAAATCAGTTTTTAAGCAGGAAATATTTATGGGTGGGGACTGGAACCAGCTTTGCAAAAAAGTGTGGATGTTACTGAAGGGGCTTAGAAAGTGAAGTGTAACAGGATAGATTTCTTAAAGAAATACGAGAATATTCGGTATGTTGTTCTTTTGGCTTTTCCCAGTTAGGGGTCGCCACAGCAGAACTCCGGTCTGCTAATGATTGGCAGTAGACTTTCACTAACGCCAAGGTGCCAGCTCGATGTTCAACCTTCATTGAAGGCACGCCCGTTTACGCATGTCTTTTGAACGCCCACCCAACCACGGGGAGGACATGCAGACTCCACACAGAAGGCACTCACTGCACTCCAGCAGAGAATCTAACGGGAGAACCTCTTGCTGTGAGGTAACAACACTACCGCGGATGTAGGAGAATATTCGGTATGCGAAATGTAAATTCAGAAGTAGGAACAGACCATTTACATATTCCCCATGGTACAACTGGGCTAGACTGGATAGAAAATTCACTGCAGCAATACGCATTTAAATGAAAACGGACGTATCCAGTAACTATTTCAGATCATGCACCAATAAAAACTCAGCTAATAATGCAGAGTAATGAGGTAAAAATGAGACACTGGTGCTTTCCTACTTGTATGTTGAGATTAAATGATTTATTAGGAAGATAGAAATTTCTTTAAAAAGAAAAAGCTAGTGAGTAGAAAATGAAGTTAACTCATGGTAGTAAAAGAAAAAACATATGGAAAAGTATCAGGAATTATTTAGAAGGTATTGACAAAAGTTAAGTACTGCAAAACAAAGAATCGCAAAGAATATGACTAGGAGAAATAACAGGGAATTAGGGTTGTAATAAGATAATGTGCACAAGTTTGGAAAGTATTGTGAATAAGCAACTATTTTGATATCATCAGAGCAGAAGAGCCTTTAAAACACAACTTATGCAACAGAAAGTAGAAAGGTTTGTTGCCAAACTTAGGGAGCCTATAACAAGAAAAATAACCAGGTATCTTCCACAAGTACTGAATTTGAAAACAAGAATATAGAAGCCAAGAAAAATGCACAAACTGAAATATTTATACAAGACAAAACAATTATGCCAGCGTTAAGACAAAGATGTGGTAAACACAGTGAAGTATAACAAAACAGGGAAGTCTACAAAAAAGAAACATAGCATTCTAGTGAAAATTTGGAGCGCAGACCAACACACACGACAGTTTAAAATGGGTAAAGCTGAGTACCAGCAGCTTTATAAAAAGTCTGTGGTAAAGTCTGCGGTGGCTGTAGTACCCAAAGAAAGTTAAGACCATTCAGACCCAGCTTCATATAGTCCCATTTCATTTTTAAAACCAGGATTATGTCTACGATAAGTTGTGCTTGAAAAGAGGAAACAGGCAGGGATATAGTCTCCCACCCAACCCACTTTTATTTTAAATTTTGTTGTATATTTAGATCCAGTGGCAAATAAAAGTAATGGATTCACACATTCAATAATATAAATAGTATGTTAAATACAGAAGATGCTGAATATTTTGTATTTGATAAATCCAGAAAAGGACAGTGAGGCTGTGGAACGTTTTTGAGACAAAGTCTTTTTAGGACATAGCATAAAAGAAGATAAAGGCTATTCCAGCAAAAAAGTGTGTATCCATATAGGAATTGGTTCAGTAAAACCAACATTTATGGGGACAGTACATAAAGTACTTGGGTGTTTGGATCAAAAAAAGGATCCTTTTGTGGCAGACAAGGATGGGGACACTAAACATTAGATTCACAACTCTTAGACAAATACTAGGCTAGCTTGTCCAAGCCATTTTCCCTTTCAAAGGTTAGAATCAAACCCTGTACCTTGCTTCTGTGAAATAATCACCTTAACAAATTTTTCAAACCCAAACAAACACTCAGAATCTGGAATATCTTTATTACGGATAGCAAGCCACAAGCAATATAAATGGTTTTGGAACATATTCAAAAAGAGAAGAGCGGAAGAGGGCAAGTGTTAAGAGGGACAAATAGATTCTCATACTACATGGTGATTTAGGATTACCTCATTTGAAGGGATACTTTAAAGCTACACAGTTAAGGTTGGTATATGCAATACGAGCAGAAGATTGTAGAAAGAATAAGGGGGGGGGGTGTCAGAAAAAGGAAGGGGAGGATTTTTCTATGCAAGTCCTTAAGTAGAACCACCACCATGCAAAACATTCGTAAAGCATTATGAAAACCAAACCAACAAAGGAACGAAGAAAGGAGATTTTATAGAAGCTGCTGTGACTAAAGGTAATTTGTGGGGATTATAAAATATTGCTCCTTATACAATGACTGGCCATTAACATTCAAAAGCGAGCATGCCCACTGTTAAATCAAGCATATACCAATGGAAAAGTCCAGGTAATGGAATTTCTTCTACTAAATATATGCTACAACAAGTTTTCTTAACCACAAAAAAAATACACATACATACATATATATGTGTACACACACACACACACACACACATGTGTACACACACACACACACACACACATGTGTACACACACACACACACACACACACACATGTGTACACACACACACACACACACACACACACACACACATGTGTACACACACACACACACACACACACACACATGTGTACACACACACACACACACACACACACACATGTGTACACACACACACACACACACACACACACATGTGTACACACACACACACACACATGTGTACACACACACACACACATGTGTACACACACACACACACACACATGTGTACACACACACACACACACACACACATGTGTACACACACACACACACACATGTGTACACACACACACACACACATGTGTACACACACACACACACATGTGTACACACACACACACACATGTGTACACACACACACACACATATGTGTACACACACACACACACACATATGTGTACACACACACACACATATATATGTGTACACACACACACACACATATGTGTACACACACACACACACATATGTGTACACACACACACACATATGTGTACACACACACACACACATACATATGTGTACACACACACACACACATACATATGTGTACACACACACACACACACATACATATGTGTACACACACACACATACATATGTGTACACACACACACACATACATATGTGTACACACACACACACACACATACATATGTGTACACACACACACACACATATATGTGTACACACACACACACACATACATATGTGTACACACACACACATATGTGTACACACACACACATATGTGTACACACACACACACATATGTGTACACACACACACACACATATATATGTGTATACACACACACACATATATGTGTGTATACACACACACACACATATATGTGTATACACACACACACACACATATATGTGTATACACACACACACACACATATATGTGTATATACACACACACACATATATGTGTATATACACACACACACACACATTGTGTATATACACACACACACACACATATATGTGTATATACACACACACACACATATATGTGTATATACACACACACACACATATATATGTGTATATACACACACACACACATATATGTGTATATACACACACACACACATATATGTGTATATACACACACACACACATATATGTGTATATACACACACACACACATAT
>NC_056726.1:1951423040-1951580540 GCF_019279795.1 Protopterus annectens
CGAGATTATGAAGTCTATATATATATACATATATATATACATATACACATATATATACACACATATATATACACACATATATATACACACACACACACACACTACATCTATACATCTATACATCTATACATCTATACATCTATACATCTATACATCTATACATCTATACATCTATACATCTATACATCTATACATCTATACATCTATACATCTATACATCTATACACGGTTCCCCTTCATAATATCAAATTACTGAATGCTAAGTCAGTAACTCGAAATTATAAAGTCGAACCAATAAAACTCCCGAAGCCAAAAAACCCTGAATATACAGAGCACATGCACCACACAGACCATACAACCCACATTAACAAGCCCTACACTACATGTATGCAGGGGGGCCAGTCCCCCTGCACCCCCCTACTTAAATATTCCAACTCAGAGATCGCACTAATACAAAAAAAAAGCCACACAGACATTTTAAAATTGCCTCGCACACACACAAATATCACACAGACATATCCAACATTT
Source organism: Protopterus annectens (assembly GCF_019279795.1). Classification (NCBI taxonomy): domain Eukaryota; kingdom Metazoa; phylum Chordata; order Ceratodontiformes; family Protopteridae; genus Protopterus; species Protopterus annectens. The sequence goes on from NC_056726.1 coordinate 1,951,423,569, forward strand.
ACTCATACTCCCACCTCCCTACCCTAACCCACACGCACAACTTACAAAACACACACACTCTTGCCTTCACTTCCGTAGAAGCATACTAACTCACACACTTCCTGTCCCATAGCTGACCTTCATAAGCGCGAATTCGAGCTTATGCATTTTTGACTTTACACTCTCGAGTTACTCAATTTCAAGCATTCAGCAATTCGGGATTGTGAAAGGGAACCACACACTATATATACACACACATTACATATACACACACACAGTTGGAATTGCTATATATAGTTAGGGGGGTCTGGGGGGGGGGCACAGCCATGCCCCCCCCAACTATATACAACTCCAAGGTCGCACAACATTGCGGAGGGGGGCAAATCGCCATTAAGTGCCTTGAATACTGGTAGTCGACCAAATAAATTTCGATCAAATGGTCTGTCGATCATATGAAATATATAATAGCCTCCAAAACGAAAACTGCGTGCACGGAATTAAACCAACTAAACACCAAAATATATTCCAGCACAGCACTGTCGACAAAATAAACAGGTCAGAAGGAGCATAAATATTTTATTAGCTCAGACAGTAGATACACTCCAAACAGGTTTCACCCTTTAAGAGTCATCAGTGGATTACACAAAGTGTGTTATCACTCCATTAAATATGTCTCCCTTAGAGACATATCCCATTTATCTAAAAAACACCACGTATACAAATACATATTACTAAAGCAGAACAATATAGTCATACCCAAATATTGTTTATTTTTTAATTTAATTTAAATAACTATTTATTACACATAAACCTCACTATTAAAGAAATTAACGCCCCTAAATTCAAAATCCACATTCTTTCCTTTTTATCTAATATTAAATGTTTCTCAGTTTCCCCCATATTGATGTTTCCTAATGTATCAATCCCTATAAATATGAAATGTCCCGTAGTATGATCAATTTTGTTTATATAGGGCACTTCGAACCCTCTGACACTTAATATCACTTATATGTAGTGCCATTCTACTTAAGATCTCGATGTTTGGCCTACATAAAATGCCCCACATTGACATACTGCCATATATACAATCCATTCAGTCCTACAAGTTATTAAATGCTGTATATAAAGTAGTATTAATAGATGTAAATGATTTTGTTTTGGGAACAACTTTACAATATGTGCATCTACCACAAGGATTGCAACCTTTACTTGCAATCAATTTTGCTTTATTGTATCATCTTTTTATACCATGAAAGTGATTCATCAATATTTCTACCCCTCCTATATCCAAATTTACAGTATTCATAAAGATTAACACCAAAAAACTGATCTTGTTTTAAAATGCCAAAAATTGATAATACCTCGAAATTTATATTAGTTCCAAAAGTGGTAATAAACCTTGAAGGAACAATTCTTTCCGTATTCCCCTCATTGTTTCCATATCTAGGCCCCAAATCTCTTTTCATGTTGGATACCTCCAATATTTCCCCGATCTATAGCTTTTCCATTATATCCTCTTTGTTTAAAATCTGTGTCCCATGTTGTTCATCTCTTCTTTAAATTCAACTTCATTACTACATATACGTCCAAGTCTTCGAAACTGATTTTTCGGTATATTCAATATAACATGTTTTGGGTGGCAACTATCTGCCCTCAATATTGAATTTTTAGTAAATGGTTTTCTATAAAAGACAAGTACTTAAAGTACCATTATTATTTTTAACAACATGTACATCTAAAAAAATCAAGAGCCATTTTTTCTCTATCAACCAAGACTGAAACAAAAATGTCCCATTCATTTGAAGAGCCAGACCATACAGCCCAGCAATTGTAGAGATAGACGCCACATTATCAATTTAGATTTAAAAGGGACATCCTCATTGTAAAATCAAACTACATTCCAAGTACCCCATAAAGAGATCTGCATATATTGGCGCAAATTTTGTACCCATTGCAGTTCCATTTACTTGTAAACAACATTCACTTCCAAAACAGAACACATTATTTTCTAACACAATTTTAATCAAATCTAACAATAAAGAACAGTGTTCAGCAGAAAATTTCCAAATTGTAACAACCAATATTCAATTGCTTCTATACCCCCATAATGTGGGATACTAGTATACAGTGATTGTACATAAAGTGTACAAATATAATAATCTTCAGATCATCCATCAATTGTAAAAACTCATTTGTCTTTAATTCTAGATCTAATAAGGGCTAATAATGGTTTCAACTGTAATTCTAGATATGCTGAAATTGGCTCTGTAAGGGATCCTATTCCTGATACTATAGGTCTACCTGGTGGAGGAAAACATTATTTGGGTACGAATATATTTATCGTTATGTTTTTTTTCTGCTTTAGTAATATGTATTTGTATACATGGTGTTTAGATAAATGGGATATGTCTCTTTAAGGGAGACATTTAATGGAGTGATGGAAACACTGTGTAATCCACTGATGACGCCTAAAGTGACCTGTTTATTTTGTCAACAGTGCTGGAATATATTTTGGTGTTATATACACACACACACACACACACACACACACACACACACACACACACACACACACACACACACACACACACACACACACCACAGATTTTGTGTGTGTCTATATATGACACCGATTAGACATCATATATATATGAGACATATGTATATATAGGTCTATAATCTGTGTGTCTAAATATACACACACCCGTGTGCGTCTCTCTCTGTGTACAATACCAATACTGGATGTCGGTAATACCGATTTACTTGTGGGTGGCTTTGTTCCTCGTGACCAAACCATACCAACTATGGGTAAAATCCAGCATTACCCATACGTGGAGTAACTGCTATAACAACTAAGACATCAAAGGAGGTTAGAAAACACGAGAACAGAATGGTAATTTACAAAAGAACAATAGACATCTGTATGGCTTCCAAATTTGCAAGAATACAGAAAAGGTCCATGACTTCTCGCATTTCCAAAGATAATTTATACCCCATGTAGACTAGAGAGAATTTTTTCTCAGGTAAATAAATGCAGGAGGTGTGATGGTAAAGAGGAAGCAACAGAGCATGTTTTTTGGGAATACAATGAGCTGGTGGATTTTAATAACCCCCTACAGAGTAATTAGTAAGAGATGCTGGGGGGGGGGGGGACAAAATGATCGTAACTTAAGGAAAAGGATTCTTTTTAACTAGGATATGAACTACGTACGCAAAAATGATCATGCTCTTGATTTGACATGTTGGATGTTTGATCAGCAGACATTACAATAATACATTCTGCTATGCTGTCGGAATCCTTTTGGTGGTCTGCTAGATAAGCCAGCCAGCAAGTATCCCTTGTACATTTTTTTTTGCAGTAAATGACTACCACCAGAAATTTCACACATTTTTCAGGTAACTGTCTGGGGCAGACTATGCACAAAATGACGGCACAGTTAAAGCAAAGGTAAGTACATTTTAATCCAGAAAAACCACAATGATTTGATATGAGCATATGACAATGGTGATATACAGTTGTGTCTGGTTTGTCAAGTCCACTCAAAAATTGCAGATGCTTGTCTACTTTTTCCCCCATTTAGCTTAGGCATCCTTCAGTCCTTCCATGTCATTGTGCCTGTAAGAGTTTCTGCTCCTCACTTCTGTCTGTGAAAATAGCGCGCGTTCCATCATAAGGATTACTGCTGTAACAGGACTCCAAATCCGACTTCAGACCAGTGACAAGTTGAGTACCATAGGGTACAGTCCTGGGTCCTCTCCTGTTTGGCATCTACTTTTCTTAAGTACAGGCGAACACAGGTGGTCTTTGGCTAATGAAGTTCACAGATGACTGCAAACTAGGAGCCATAATCTAAACTCCTAATGATTTGGACATCCTACAAAAGGCCCTCACTGAGACAGACACCTGGTGTCAAAGCCATGGCTGCAAGCTCAATGCCAAAATGTGCACGGTCATCCCCTTTGGTAAAAACTCTGTACCTGTGAGCTACCACATACGTGGTAGTCTACTTAACACCAAAAGTGTGATGAGACCTTGGGAGACAGGTAGACAGTCTCTCCTTTGATAATCACATCACCACAGTAGTCAGGAAATCCCTCTAGCTGGCACACCTCATCACAAAAGGTTTCTCAACCAGGGAAAAAAAAAAAAAAAAAAGGTAATTGTTCCCCTCTATTAGTCACTCATTAGGCCCATTATAGAGTACAACTCCCCTTTTGGCATGTACCTCACAAGACATCTACAACTGGAAAAGCCGCAGAAATACTTCACAAAGAGTATTACCAGCCTCAAACAGATGCCCTACGCAGACAGTCTCAAAAAACTCCAGCTTTACTCATAGGCTCTGCCCAACGTACAAAGCTATGACAAACCCAGAACTGTTGGACATGCTCCACTTAAATCCCGATCCCGCCGAGCTACACGCTCTAGGGACCTAAACCTTGTCACCACAATAAAAACAGAGCATGTTGGAGGGACAGATTCCTGTCACAGAGGCTTCCCATACTCCGTTTGATATAGATAGGTAGTTTGTTCCAAAGCTCATTAGCACTCAAACTCTTTATGATTGGATGGGAAATAGGAAATTCACCCCAGGGATCACCTCTGTGGCTCTGCTCAACAGGGGCACAGGAAAATAATTTTCTTGGGTGGCGAAATCCAGGGTACCTTTTTGGGTAGGTTATACAGGCCCTAGGGCCAATAGCCTAGTACCTACCTATGAACTACCCAGATGCAGCAAGGATTACCAAGTTTAATGTTACTGATGGAGAGAGAGAAAAAAAAAAGATACTAGAAAACAGAAATCAAAAGCTAAACCAACTATAATTGGAAAACATTAATACTGTAAGAGATTAGAAAAGGGAAAGAGCAAATTAAAGAAAATTTTGGGAAAAACATGCAGAATGTTCAGGGAGAGGGGTGATGTTTAAAGGAAGGCAGTTACTAGTAAGCACTGTAATGTAATGCTTAAAACCTTTGTTACCGTACATAAATAGAAAGTTATGGTTTTAAATTTTCTTTGCCAGTAATGTGTACTGAAATCTTGACATTTTGCAATAAAAAGTTAGTTAAAAAGTCTTGAAAGACAGGACAAAAATATAAAGCAAAACTGCAGGCAGGTGAGAGCTGCCAAGCGCTCTCATCTTTTGAATCCATGAGCTACCTCTCCCAGGTCTGGCAAACTAGGACTTAATTTAACATTTCATCCAATGGATGGTACTTCAGAAACCTAGCACCACATGTCACTGACAAAAATGACAACGTCTCTCCATAGAGCTTAAAAGTATCAAGCTTTTTTTTTCTTCTATACAAAGCAACCAACCAAATTTCAATAAGCCAATTTGGGAATGGTAGCTTGTTGAGAAAAAGAAGGAACACACAAGTGAAGTGTTCTTGCACAAGACCCATTCAGAAAGTACAGTTGTGTAAAATCTTACCGCAATGGTAGATGTCTTTGCCTTCACCGCTGCAGTATTCCTTACAAATGGGATTCCCTGCTGTGAAGGCCACCATCCGGCCAGTTTACCCAAGTCTACCGTCGCTTTAAGGTATGCTGAATGTCAACTGCACACCCCCTGCGTAAGGTATGGCATAAAGATGACGTTCAGGAGTACCATCCTCAGAACGGATTGCCCCAGTAGGAACAGTAGTCGAAGGAAAACCTGCTTATCCAGGAAGGAAAAAAGACCAGGGGGATGGAGTGAGTGAATACTGCAACGGTGAAAGCAAGGACATCTACAATTATAGTAGGATTTTACACAACTGTACATGTCCTTACATTCACCACTGCAGTATTTCTTAAAAAATGGGACAGTGCCACAGCTCAATAAGAAACCTGGGAGGAGGAAGCAGCAGAGCCCTCTGAGAAGCCATGAAGAATGGCAGCAGCAAAACCAGCTCTCCAGGTAGCAGCTTTAAGAACAGAATTAGCATCTAAGCCTTTGATAAACCACAGCTCTACTGGAATGAGCCTTTACAAAGGAGAGAAGGCTCTCACCATGAAAAGTGTAACAAAAGGAAAAGGCCTTCGAAATCCAAGTGGAAACAGTTTGCTTGCAAACAGCCAAACCTAAAGACCTATGACGAAAGGTAACAAATAAATGGTCAGATTTTGATAGATTTAGTGTTATCAAAATAAAATCCAAGCTGTCTACAAACATCTAAGGTATGCAGCACTCTACAAAAACATGGTCTTCCCAAGAATAGTGTTGCAAGGAAGCTAAAACAGCAGGCTCAAAAGACCGAATAAATTTTTCCAGAACAAAATTAAGATCCCAGGGAGAAGGAACCAGCTTCCTGAAAGGTCTAATATTAAGGACACCTTTAAGAAATTGCTTAGCCTTAAATCTAGAAGCTAATGTGGGAGTTAAAGGCAGACAAGCAGAAAGATGATAAATTGGCCTTAATTACTAATAGGCCAAACCAGCATTGAGAAACTCACAAGTAAAAGAACCAAAGGAACAACCACAGAAAGTGGATCCAGGTCACAGGAAAGACACCAAATAGCAAACCTCTTCCATTTAGACAAGTAGGATTTCCTAGTTGTAGATTTCCTGGCCTCCTGCATGACCTACAGCATGTCCTCAGGAAAAAAAAGGTGTCTGAGGGATCAAAACCCTATCACCCACAGTGTCAGTTAAACAGTGGACAGGTGGGGATGGAGGAGAGAACCCTTGTCTTGTGTGTGTGAGGAACTCCACCCTGTGAGGTAACTTGTAGAGGGAACCAGTGCTGTCACAGCCAAAATGTAGTCACCAACAAGATTTTGGGATCATCCTATTGAATCCTGAGCAGGACTCTCAGAATGAGAGGAAGGGGAGGAATACATAAAAAAAAAACCCTTCCAAGAAAGTGAGAGGGCATCCACCTTCCATATCAGAGGACCTGGGACTCTGGCACAAAAATCTGATGAAGTTGTCTGTTCACAGGGGAGGCACAGATCTACTTTAGTTGTACCCCACTGGTGAACCATGTCCAGAAACACATTCCTGTGAAGCATCCATTTGTGGGATTGAGTGAAGGACCTGCTTAGATAGTCTGCCAAAACACTCTGATCTGAAGGAATGTAAATTGCCTGAAAACTCACTTAACATTGGATAGCCAGATCCTACACTAGAAGAGCCAGCTGGCAAAGACAGCAAGATCTTGTACCCTCTCTGTTTGTTGATATACCACTAATGTGGTATTGTCTGTGAATACCTTGAGGCGCCCTGGAGAGAAAACAGGATGAAAGGCCTGAAGAGACAACACAAGAGCCCTCATCTCTGATGTTTATGTGCACCTTACGCTGATGAGGCAGCCACACTCCCTGAACCCTCAGGGAACCAAACATTGCTCCCCATCCCACACATGAAATGTCTGAACAGATCCCGAAAGGGAAGAGGTTAAAAAGGGAGCCCTGGAGAGAGACCACTGCTGAATCCACCACAGAAGTTCTTTCTTGAGAGACGGGAGAAGAGGAACAGGAAAGTCAAGGATGTGCATGCTGAAGCCACAGACTTCAGAAACCACTGGAACTTCCTCATGTGGAGCTTGGCCAGAGGGAGCATTGGAATGGTGGAGGCCATGAACCCAGAACTCTCTAACTCCCTGGTGAGAAGAGGCCTTTGGAGGAGGCAGGGATGCCAGCATTGGTACTGTTTAAATCCTGCAACCCAGAAAGACATGATCCTGAGGAGGAGTCAGGAAGACTTTTTGAAGTTTGTGAACCCCAAGCTCCAAAGAAGAGAAATGGTAAAACGTAGATTTAGAAGATGCCTGATTCAGCAGTCGTCCAAATAAGGAAAGATTTGGATCCCTTGATGCCTGCAAAAGGCAATCACAGGAGTGAGGCATTTGGTGAATACCCTTAGGAGAGTAGGAAGGCCAAAGGGCAAACCTTAGGAGAGTAGGAAGGCCAAAGGGCAAAGCACAGAACTGAAAATGCCACGAAGCAGAGAAACAAGAATTTCCTGAAAGAGGATGGATCGGAATATGGAGATAAGCATCCTTGAGGTCCAGAAGGTCTCCAGGTACCTTCTTTTCTGGGCACTAGAAACGTTCTTGAATAAAACCCTTTCTCCCTTTGGGGCACAGGCACCTCCTGAATAGTACCCCGAGACAAGAGATCTTGAAGAACCTCTGGGGAAAAAAAGAAAGTTGTTCCCGATGAGGCTGAGGAATGCCCATAAAGGGAGGGCAAGAAATCCGGACCATAAAGTACCTTGCCGAATGATTGACAGAACTTGTTTGTCAGGAAAGGAAGGCTTAAGAATCACTGCAGTCCGAGTAGCCTTAGCAGAAGGAGTCCGTTTACTACCCTTTTTATCTTTAGGAGGGCGAGATTGCCTACAAACAAAAGGCTGGCTAAGAATGTTAGTTTCGCTGACATTTAGGCACAGGAGAAAAAGACAGGCTTAAGCTCCTGTAAAGCCTTCACTTCATCCTGAAGAGACACAAATAAACCAGCAGCTGTGTCACCAAACAAGATTATTATCCAGAGGAGCATCCATAGACAGCCTTAATATTAATCTGGCAAAGGTTGAAGCCTAAGCCAGGAATATCTCCTCTGAATTGAACCAGAATCAGCAGCCCAAGACGAGGCATCTGCTGCATCATAATTACATTGGATAGAAATGACAAACTACCCAAGAGGAAGTCCCAAGCAAGGCAAATGAGTACAAGATTTACTTTCAGAGACTGGAAGATCAGAAAGAAGCGGACAAGCCTGAGAAAGAAGAGCCAAGACATACCTAGAGATATGGGTCTGATAGCCCTAAAAGCTAGGGCAGCTGAAGTATAAACCTTCTTACCCAGCCTGTCCATGGTTCTACTATCCTTGTCAAAAGGCAGTAACTTGGATGAAGGAAGCAATTGAGACAAGCTTATCAGAGGCTATGGACACCACAGAGGGGTCAGCAGGAGGGCACAAACAAAAAAGGAACAATCCTCAGGCACCCTATAAAACCAGACTGTTTGGTAGCAGGGGCAGAGAATCCAGCACTTGGAGGCACTGGAAAAAAAAACAAACATTCAATTAAGCAGGCAAGACAGGAGGAATGGATGCAGTTTAGGAGATCCCGTCTGCAGTAACTCATAGTATCTTTTATAAACCTGGGTACAATCCCATTTAATCTCTTGTTTGATGGAATTTTTCCTCTCCCCAAAGGAAATTTCCTCAGGAGGATTACCTAGAGTACGAGAATCAGCCTCTTCAGACCTGTATTCTAAAGGAGAAGGAATCTGGGTAGAATAAGTTAGTGTTATCATCAGAATCCACTTCAGAAGAATTCAATTCTTTGGGCCTTTTAGGGGAAGAAGAGGACCAAGGAGAAGCAGGAACTGAAACCCCTTGAGGAGGACTCAATGACAATAAAATCATTAAATAACCCCCGAATAAAGGCTGCCACTCACTTTGTGGATCACTAGCTACAGAACAAACAATTAGATTTGTTTCTTTAAGGGGACACCTGTCCTACAAACCTGAGACGACTCAGGACGGCATTCCACAACTGCAGTAGGAACCTTTCCCAAAATGCAGAATACAGAATGCGGAACCACTGTAGACACCTTGGGAAACGGTCAACCCCTGGTTCACTCTGAACGCCCAAAACAGACGTCTGCAATGTCTTAGACGTGCTGCCCACCAGACCCTCACTGGCCTCCAACCCAGACACAGCAGAAGAATCTGATAAAACAACCAGGCGAGTCTCCAGGCTCAGCCACCTCTGGAGAAACCCCTGACAGAGGCTGGACAGCAGAAGATTCTAGTCTTACCTTATGCACCTTCTTTCCTAATGGCTGACCCTCTGGGCAGGAAGTTGCATTCATAGTATCTGCAGCAAGAAGCTTAAGACGCTGGTTCTCAAGATACAAGGAAAGGGAAGAAAGCCCACTACGAAGACTTTTGGGGACAAACCCCTGACAAATTGAACAAGACGTACAGTCGTGAGCAGTAGACCCTTATCGTGGTGGTCTTTATGAGAACTCAGTCTCCCACACTGGCATTTACCCTTCCTGGAGGACATTAACCCTAAACAGTACAAAACAAACAAAAAAAGTAACCAAAAACCCAACTGGGTACTCATCTGCAACTATGGGGCCTCCAGCAAACACAAGTAAGCACAGGAATGCCAACAAACAGAAAAACGGTTTAAAAAAAAAACACAAACAGAGATAACAGATCAACTGCTAAAAACAGCATTTGGACTGGCAGCAAAGAAGTTCCGAGGATGGTACACCTGAACATCACCTTTATGCCCTACCCTACGCAGGGAGTGTGCAGGTGACATTCAGCGTACCTTAAAGCAAAGGCAGATTTTGGTAGACTGGCCGGTCAGTGGGCTTCACAGCAGGGGATCCCATTTGTAAGGAATACTGCAGCAGTGAACGTAAGGACATCTTCAGTGTCACACAGAATGCTGAATAAACACACTTAATTCTGTAAATGTAGACCTGGAAATAAAATGTGAATTAGTTAGCAAATCTTCTTACAAGAAACTTTAGCTGGTGCACTTTAAAAGAAACCTCAAGTTAGACAGGATAAAGCACAAACAAGCAGACTTTGCAAATTACATATAGTAAGGCACTAATTGGAAATAAAGCATTTTTCAAAAATACACTGTAGTTAAACAATAACGGACTTCCAGGTTACGGCAAGCAAGGGAGCTTCAGGACAGCTAAGTAAACTCAATGCAATTTCCACAAGGCAAGCACAACAAATTGGTAAGTATGTATATAGCTACCTTTGTAGGTGAAGTACTTAACTGCAAAATCTTACACTAGATGGGGTCAGTAATATGGTTTTGTGCTGCTCAGAGTTTAGTTCTCCAGTTCTGTTTCAAACTGGGTTATGGGTCAGTAATATGGTTTTGTGCTGCTCAGAGTTTAGTTCTCCAGTTCTGTTTCAAACTGGGTTATCTTCAATATAAAATATAGAAGTCCTCCTTGTGCTCATGCAAGTTTTTGAAAGATACCACATTAATGAAAAAGTGTGGTAAACTGTATGTATGTGTGCACAGTGCCTGAATGAGCATACATTTTATGTCCACATGTATTAGTCTATAAATCAAACAAAACCCCACAATAAGATCCATCATTGAAACAAAACACAATTGCATAAAATAAAAATAAAAATCCCAGACTATCAAATACAACCAGAAAGCCATTGAACAACCTAAAAAAAAAAATAAATGGCATACCTATTCACTTATACTGCAAATAGGGGCACCTAATGAATAATCAGTTCAACCACCAAAAAAAGCAGCATTCAAGCAAACAATTATAATGCTGCAAATCTTACATTTGACAAAGCACATACATTAAAACCAGGGGCATCCCACTGTGATTAGTTTCTCTGGCTTCTGCTCAGAGTCAAGATAGATTATGGCTGTGAGGAAACCCAGACAATGAGTCAACAAAGAACTCCAATAAGAACAAACATTTAAGAGTGAATTTATCACTGCCAAATGCTAGGAGAGACCCTGTAATATTGAACAAAGAGACCTTATCTAGTAAGAATAGTAAGAATACTTCACATACCCATACAAGTCAGCTGCAAAAGTACCCGCTCGAGTGTTGCAATTTGAACCCTCGAGTCTGTATATTTCATTCTGTCAGGAGGTTAAGTAGGAAGAGGTAATATCTCACTTCCATCAAGATGCATACTCTCAGCACTCCAAGCTACCCTTTTACTCCAATTTCTATTTTTTCATTCAGGCAACCCTTCAATATACATCTGACCAGTCAGATATCCCTCAACATGGTCTCCTTTGCCACTGAAATCTTAACGCAGACAAAGCATAAAATGCACAGTGGAAATAACCGCAAACTACCCTACTTCTCTCGCTCTCTTTACATATCCTACTTCTAAAAAAACATTCTGTACTTACCTTCCCAAAATTATACAAATGCTATCCACTCAAGACCCCCCCCCCCCCCGGCATTACTGAAGTGCTATCACTTCATGACTTACTAAATTACAACTGTTAACATACTCATCACAATAATTACACTACAAAGAATAGTTCAGCCATGTATGTTCACACTCAAACTTACCCCATGTTTGCTTCAGTCTTCCAGTGACAACAGATAATCAAATGTGACTGGAAGAAGATAAAACTAAAATCCCAACCTATAGTCCTCCTTGTAGCCAACATTTAACTAAGGTTTGCAGAGATAGTCACACTGACCATCCTTCACACCACAGAAATATTCCCAGAATCTCCCAAAGGTATTATGGGGAAATTAGTTCCCTCATAAAAACTTAAGTTATAGCTGAGCTGTACACAAGCAGACTGCCCCCAACTCCCATACTACCCACATCTTCTCAAAAATCAAGAATTATTGTAACAGATTTTACACTGTTGACTTCTAATTAAAATAAATACTCTTAACTGACTTGCCTGTATGTAGCCTGACCCCACATAAATTTACATAACATTTTCACACTTAGGTGAGCCTCTCAAACATGCCACACTCATTTCCGAAAAACTTCATGAAGCAATTGCTTCCTCAGATCTCAGACTACTTACAAATAAGCCCATTACTGTCCCTCTACACCAAAGTGATACACAAGAGTGCATTTTCTTTGTATATTCAAAAGGATTTCATACAAAACTATGGAAAGTATAAACCCTCTACCACTGAAGCTCCATATAGATGGTCATTTGGCTTTGTATTAGAACATTACCCCACAGCGATTTTTGTGCAGGAATGGGCGTGGCCTACATGATTGACATGGCTGAGTGACCAGCCATGCAGATTATACAGTGACATGGTGAATGTCAGTTATTTTCTACACTTATAAGTGCACCGTTGAAAGCACCACATGTCCTGGGTGTCTGACTTGCTTTGTCACTTTGTACTTAACCGCATACTGTGTTGTAGGGTAAGAAGTGGGTCAGAAGGGCAGTATGTACGCAGTATCCACAAGTTCCCATTTTGCAGTCCATACCCATAACCCGTGCGCTCCCACCTTTCTTTGGTATGTTGTGCAGTAATTGCTTTTGCAGGAGGGGGCAAGCCCCCCCCCCCCCGCACCCCCACCTTTCTTTAAACATTTTTTTCTGGAGACAGAATCAACAACCCTCACCCACACCTTTACAGAATAGGAATTTTAAGTCTATGTAACAGATTTGATATATCCAGCATTTTGTGTGTTCGCCCCCTCCACTTTAAAGAATTGCAATTCTCAGTGTAATACTTTTGTATAAATGCAACGTATTCTATGTTTGTTGTAATAGGTAAAAATCTGTTTGGATCGGTATACCATTTGTAAGTACACATTCTGCCAAACTATTTAGTCTAACATGTAATATATTGAAGCTTTTGATCAATGGAAATTGTAAATACTGGTACCAGCAAATAAGGGAGAAAAGGCTTTGTATTGAAATAATTACAAAGTTTAGCATACTCATTTCTGTGAGGATGGTTTTCCCCAAGTTTACTCAAAGCAGTTTTCAAAATAAATTCATGCGGAGAATGCTGGGCAGGGTTTGGGCGGTTGTTGCTACTGCGCATCTGGTGGGGTAATGTTCCAATACAAAACCGGTCATTCATCTGTATTCCTACTAAATGCAAGAACAGTCTCCTGCCTACTGTGCTGAACGGTGGTGCACATACAGATTAAAGACTAGGAATGAAGTGTACAAACCAGGCTCAGTGGAACCACTGGGTTAACATACAAAATGTGCTTTTTAGTAACAAACCATCTACTTATTACTGTCCCAATATCATACCACGTGATACAGAAAATGGTCACTCACTCATCACAGGCCGCATTTACAATCTTGACATACGTTTCAAATGTTTATAAAAGGTCTTTGGCGCTCTTCAAAAGGAACCTTGACGATTGGATGGGAGAAAGGAAATTCACCCCAAGGATCACGTCAGTCGCCCTGCTAGACAGGGGTCCAGGGAAGTAAATAGTGTGGGAAGAAATAACCAGGGAATTGTTATGGCTAGGCTTGTATAGGCCCTAGGGCTGATAGCCTAGTACCAACCTATGAACTATTGTAGCATAACTTGTCCTAGAGAAATCAACAAGGCAAAAAAGGCAGAGAATTCCAGTAATAAAGTAATCCATGCATGGAAACGCCAATATTTTATACATCATGTAGAAACATAAGCTTGTACAAGTGCACATTACACAGACTAAAAACCTGAAGAAAGGTCTAGGTCTTGATAAAAATCAAACAGGCCTATAAATATAAACTTCCAAAGTGAAAATTGTGGTGGATATGCCCTGCCACTTTAAGGTCTACAGAAGGAAGTATGGTTCGTCAAAGAATATGGTGATTTTTTTTTTTTTTTTTTTTTATATAAGGGGGGGCACACAAAAACAAAAAGTGTTGACTTTTGTCTGCTGCTAGAAGTAAACATGGCTTTATTCAGTACAGGCCATTTCATAATTCAGTTTGTCAACAAAATACCAGTACTCTGTATAATGGTAAGCAGAGCAATGTTATACAATGCAATCATAAAAATATAAAATTAATACAGTGCTGTAGGTTTCACCCCATCACACACAATTCTAATGTTCCAATTAAAATGATTTTTCATAAATTTTGCGAATCTCCTAGCGGATACAGTTCATGTTAACCCCTCAACCAGATCTTATTTTCCGCTACAGTCAAAACATACTCAGTTTCCTCCAATCCTGGATATAACTTTTACTTTGCAAGTCTCCTCTACTTAATCAGAGCAGTACACTAAAGTTATTTCTTTTGAAGTAGATATCATCTTACACAATTTCAACTTGTTAAGCCTCAAGTACAACAAACTATGAATGTCCCCTTGCACTGGACAAATATACAACCCAGGAAGGACTAGCAAGTTAGAAAAGTAAGGAGTGCTTGTGTGTAAATGCAAGATCACCAAATATTTTATCATTTAACCATTTCCTAAATAACTAGGAATGACAGCACAGCGAGACCAAAGGTTCATAAGAGTATATACTCAAACCATCAAATGCATGCTCCTCTAAAACAGGCGGACTACTACTGACATTTCTTGGAAAAGGTGACAGTACTTCACTGCAGGATCAGCATCTTAGTACAGAATGCTTACTGCCTCATCTCCCACACTGCCCTCAGCTTTCCACCAATAAAAGAAATCCATGAAAATGACCATGCAAAACGTAGGCTTATCATCTCTTCATGTCCAAAGTGGAACATTTCTTTCACTTTATTACTAAAGCAAGACTTAGTGTTGTGAGCTTTTACTTCCCTTTGTTTTATATCTTACTGAAATGTTTCAGTTACAGAATTGTCACCTTCTACATTTGAAAGGAATACTAGAACACATTTTTTCTGCTCAGGATAGGTACACCCCCCCCCCATAAATGCCCATATCAGTACTGTACTTCAGAGGGAGAGACAGGTGTTAAATCTACACATTTTGCTAGGATTAGTGAAAGCAGTTTTTATTGTCACTCAGAAGAAAAACAAAATCCGTTAATCCATATCGGCCCCACCCACTACCAAATCATTCACAGATACTAGTATAAGCGCCTCAGTAACTACGGGTTTTAACTTTGAAACTTAACAGTTTTCTCCAGGCCTGACTTCTATACAAGTTCAGCTAACAGGCTGTTCTACAACCGTTCATCTATCAGAAGCCGTGATATTGGAGTGGTTCTTGACGACTGAAGAACTCTTCCAGGGTCATTAGATTTACACAACTCCAATCTTCCTGAACCAAGCTTCTACAAACCAAAAGCAAGAGTGTCACAGCGATCACCGAACATCAGCCTAAGCACAAACCTCTACATAGTTTACAATAAACCAATTCTTTCTACAGATTGCACAGAGTATACGGGAAGTGGGTTAATCCAATAAAATGCCATTACTCTAAAAATGACTAACATAAAACAATTTGCACCTATGAAATAACATGCAAAAAATACAAAACAATCCAAAAATCACACGCACGCCCCAAACGACAATACTATACAAACATTTCCTAAAGATTATGCATCCATGAGTACTCCCAAATGTCAGTGAAACACCCCTTTCACTTTACCACCCCCACAAACCAGTTTAAAGACCCATTTAACCTAAGGCCTGAACAGAAAAACACAATCTCCAGCAAGTTTGTTCCACAGGAACAAGTACCAAACACTCCCTAAAACCAAGGAAGGGAACTCGCTACTTCCCAATATAGAGGAACTTCACTAAACTGCATCTGGCCGCAAAGGCATTTAAATAACTCCCAAAAATTCTACACTTCCAAACTGGTAAGATCCACGACGGTTTCATCATAAACTGGTTATCCAGACTGTTTACAAGACTTAAAATGGGCCTTACCTATTGAAC
Source organism: Protopterus annectens (assembly GCF_019279795.1). NCBI lineage: Eukaryota > Metazoa > Chordata > Ceratodontiformes > Protopteridae > Protopterus > Protopterus annectens. The sequence goes on from NC_056726.1 coordinate 1,951,439,841, forward strand.
ATTACATTCCACTATAACCGGTAAAACCTTCATTTAAGATTGCTGAACTAAACGATTTTTTTCTCCTAAAATTCTCTCTAAAAACCCCGCCTTCACGTTTAGAGACGCCGTGATGTGCACATAGAGGCAGCACGTGAACGCGCCCGATAGTATGTGCCAGAGGCCTCTTTTCTAACCCGTACGTGTAGCTGCCTAATGGTTTAGTTAACAGTTAGCGATGGTCTGCAAGCAGCAGACAGTCTTTGCAGTGAAAGCAGAAACTGATCAATATTGCACGAATCAGGGACAAATCCAGAAATAGTCAAGGACACTTTTTTTAAATATTACTATTAACTTGGCAGGTTGACAAAATAGGAGAATATGAATTAGCAATGTTTTTTTTCTGAAGTAAACGAAGAGTCTATTTATTAAATAAATATAATCCACTACCTGTTCTCCCCATAACGCCAATTTTTAGGAGGGACACACCAAATAATTGAGCTAAAATATCACTGACATCAGGGACAGTTGCATACCGCTCAAGTGGCCAGATTTTGCTTCAGATTTTGGTCTGTTCCTCATAAAATGTGTGGTTTTCTGGCAAATCATTAAGGATTGAAGTCACTAAATAATAGTAAATAATGAGTCATTTGAGTTTCAGACTTCATATCCTTCAAAAAATACACAATAATGCAAAACCTGTTATTCTAACAACTTTCTAAGTTTATAGGAGCAATATTTAAAGTCTGACCATATTTTGGACCTTTCTCACCCATTATTTCTGGCTTTGTCCAGATTTCTTGCACTAAAAGGTTGGGAGGTTTAGATAGCTGAAAGACATAAACTGTAGTGTCACTTCACAGCTTCCCTAAACATGAAAGGCAGCATTGTGTATGATATTCATTCATACCTGTGAACTGTTCAGATTTTCACAGAATGTCCAGATTTTTGCCTCATATTTTTGGTCTGTTCCTCATATAATTTGTGGTTTTCTGGCAAATCACTGAGGAATGAAATCACTAAATAATATCATACATTTGAATTTTAAGACATCATACCCTTCAGGAGATGCATATACTGCGGTGGTGGTGCTGTGGTAGCGTTGTCGCCTCACAGTTAGATGTTGCCCGTTCGATTCTCAGTTAGAGCATCTTCTGTGTGTCGACATGCATGAATGGGCGTTCCTTCATTGAAGGTTGTGCGTTAGGCCTGGCAAGCCAGCACATAAAAACCTACTGCCAATCATTAGCGGACTGGAGTTCCGCTGTGGCGACCCCTAACCAGGAAAAGCCAAAAGACACAAACATCCTTCAGGAGATGCATTCTTAACACATCTATCAACTTTCTAAGTTTATAAAAGCAATATTTAAAATCTGTCCCTATTTTGGGCCTTTTGTCCACCCATTATTTTAAGCTCTGTCCAGATTCTTACATTAAGAGGTTAAGAGCTATGGTGTGTGTGTGAGATAGCACTCAACGAATCAGGGACAAATCCAGAAAAAACTAAGAACATTTTTTAAAACATAAGTACTATAATGAGAGACACTGATAGAATTAGAGAATGTAAATTAATACACATTTTCTCACAGCAAGAGGTTCTCCCATTCAATTCTCGGCTGGAGCACCTTCTGCGTGGAGTCTGCATGTCCTCCCCACGGTCGGGTGACGCTAAAGACATGCAGGTAGGTGCGAGCGTGAATGGGCATGCCTTCTTTGAAGGCTGGGCGTTGGGCTGGCAACTCGGCACAGTAAAAAAACACTGCCAATCATGAGCGGGCTGGAGTTCCGCTGTGGCGACCCCTAACCGGGAAAAGCCGAAAGACTTTATCTGAAGTTGTAAATCTTTATTTATTCTTTACAGTTAGGATCTCGGTTCCATCCTTGGAATGGTTACGGCCATTTCCCAGTTCGCGCAAGCCAAAAACTCTCAGCTAAGAACCTACCCACAATGCCCCACTCCTAGATACACCAGATCTCGTTTGCCGCGTTCCTAGTCAGACATGTTAGCCATCTCTCTCAAGCTAAGTAGTAATTTGTTGTTTTTTTATGACAGTTTTTCCTTCTAATTTTCAAAATGTTTAGTCAAGTTAATCTTTTATCACTGTCGCTATAACCTAGGCCTATTTCTTACCCTTTTCTTGGTAATTTAAATTTTTTACCCCTTTTGACTGTCCCTCTCTCCTGTCTTTGACAGGCCCATTTTACTAGTGGTATTCCTTAACATAACTCCACTGCTATTTCTTCCTTAAATTTTTTCTACAGGATAATATTGTTTCATTTTAAACAGTGTGACAAGTGTGGACGTAAGATGCCTAACTCAGATACACAATTTTGTTGTGTCTACTGTTTGGGTGTGGATCATTTGAAAGCTGATTGTGATATTTGTGCTGTTTTTTCTAATCGGACACTAGCAGAATGTAAGAATAAACGTATTTTAAAAGGTTTACTCAAGATACCTTTCTCGGAGGCTCTATCTGGGTCGGAGGTCTCACCCCCTCCTAAGACCAAAAAATATAAGGAAAAACGGAGTCACTTAGTTCCTGCATCTCCGTCAGTTATGGAACCGAGTCGGCTCCGTGCTTCACCGGCACCCTCTGTGCAGAGCTCTTCGACACCAGGATCTGTGTCCTCTCCCTCGGTGCCAACCATGGTATTCACTCCTATCTCGGTTCCAAACACAGCACCACTGACTTCGGTACCGTCTTTGACTCCTACATCAACTCCGATTACTGTTCATGCCTTGGCTCCATCCCTGTCCATGGTGCCAACAGTCTCCTCAGCTCCATGTTCTCTGATGACTGCACATACCTCTGCACCATCCCTGTCCATGGTGCCAACAGTTTCCTCGGCTCCATGGGCTCCAATGACTGTACATGCCTCAGCACCATCCCCGTTCATGGTGCCAACAGCTTCTTCGGCTCTATGGGCTACGATGACTGTACATGCCTTGGCACCATCCCCGGCCATGGTGCCGACAGTATCTTCAGCTCCATTGGCTCCAAAATCTGATTACCTGCCAAGGACAAGATATTCTCCTACTTACGATCCTTTCTTGGGGCAGAGGTTTAGTCCCTTTCTAGAAAGACCTTATTTCCCCTTCTGCAGCCTCTCTTAGATCCACTAGGAAATTTTCTGAGCTAAACCTAGTGCGGGTTGTGGACCAGCTTCTGGTAGCTAGGGGATTGCTCATTCTAGCTAGACCTTCATCCCCCCTGGCTCAGAATCTTCTATCTCATCTTCCCCTGCTTATCCTCCCCCAGCACCTGCTTCGGTACATACTGTTTCGGCTCCAACAGTAGTGCCTCCCCTGTCAGCACCCGTCACCCTTGCAGCATCGGTTGTGATGGAGCTGATGGTTTCTCAAAGCGGTGCTTGGACTGTCCGTACCTTGGTACCTAATCTGGCACCTATTTTCTCACTGTCACAGTCTATGTCCATGGTTCCGACAGTTCTCTCGTCACCCCTCAACTGGAACTGGGCTTGGGTGCGCCTGATGTACAGGAGATGGATAGGGCCATTCACTCCGAAGGCTCACAACCAGCCCCTAGGATATGAGTATCAGAACCCCCTGTGAAGGGAACCCCTTCTCCGGAGTCCTCTTCAGAAGATCCCACTGGAGAGCCACCCCAGAAGAAACAGTGCAAGAGGAAGCACCTTGACTCCCCAGAGGAGTCTATCACAGAAGACACTGATTGTGATGAAGGGGAAGGGTCCCCTCATTCTCCCCCACATGATGTTTCATTCAGAGACATTCTCGAAATCCTCAAACAGCGGGGGGAATGGAAGTCCTCTAACCTTCTTCTGAGGAATCGGTGTTTCTGCAGGCTTCTGTGCCCAGCCATCTACTTCGTGGGTGACCCCACCAGCAGATGATCTTGTTAAACTAATTGTGCAGCATGCCTGGAAGGCCCCAGACAATGTAGTACCTGTTCCCCAGAGGCCGAATAAAATTTTATCTACACCTGAAGACTAGCCCCACTGGTTCAAGCAGCTGACAGTTGATTCTATGGTCGTGGCGGCGGCCACCAAGAAGGAACTGGCAGAAGATAATTCCACAGTTCATCCTCCAAATAGGGAATCCCGGACCATGGACAGACTAGAGAAGTGGACTTATGCTTCATCAACCTTCGCCAGTCGGTCACTGAATTATCTGGTGCACTTTACTTGCCTCCAAAGGGACCTAATTTCTGAAATGGCTCCCTCTTTGGTGGGGGTACTGCCTGATGAGGTGCATGACACTGTCACCTCACAGCTAGCTACTCTTGAATCCATTTCTAACTCCTCAATGCATTTGATATCTCACACCACCAAGGGGGCAGCTCTAGCTGCTGCATCTGGTGTTATGAGATGTAATGCTTGGATGCAGTTGCATGATTTCACAGATCCTTTTAAATCGTCCTTCATTAATGTGCCTGTCGACAAATCTGCACTTTTTGGACCCAAGGTACGTGACACACTTGCACGTAGTGAGAAAGACGGAAAGACCTTGTCTGCTGTGGGCATATGCTTTTCCATCCCCCAGAGACCCTACTCCAGGAACCAGAAGGGGGGAAATACATGGTTCAAAAAATCCCAAGGATCCTTTCGTGACACATGTGGTGAGCAATCCCCCCAGGGCAGAGAGGGCTACTGATATGGAAGACACCCCTTTTGGGGTAGAGGGGGTCCGCGTAACCAGAGAGCCAGAGATTCCTTCTCCGGCAGACTCTACCAGTGCTCCCAAGAAGCTGCTCGATTGCTTTCCTCCGGAAGCAGTCAGGGGTCATTTCTCTCTGCATCTACCAGCCTGGCATCTTATTACTACCGATGTTTGGGTGCAGAGAATAATATCCAGAGGCTACCAAATACCTTTTGACCTAACTCCCAGACCCGCCAAATGAATCCTCGATGTACCACCCAATCAGAGGGGATTAGCAGCCTTAGAAATAGAAAAACTGCTAAGAAAAAGAGTCATCCAACCAGTCCCACCAGAACAGACAGGATCCTGGTTTTACTCGAGGTTCTTTTTAGTGCCAAAAAAGACAGGGAACTGGAGACAAATCCTGGATCTCAGCCTACTCAAGAAATTTATCAAACCTCAAACATTCTGGATGGTCACAGTGCAGTCCATTCTTCCCTTCCTAGGGAGGGACAATTGGACAAGGGAGGGATAAGTGTTCTATAGACCTACAGGATGCATACTACCACATAAAGATGGATCACCGCTCCTGGAGGTTTCTCCGCTTCTGGCTGGGAGCCAATCACTACCAGTTCAAGGCACTGCAATTTGGTCTTTCAACAGCCCCCTGAGCGTTCACCAAATGTATGGCAATTGTGATAGCTCATCTTCAACTACAAGGATTCCAGGTGTTTCCTTATCTTGATGACTGGCTCCTTACCACTCCAACCAGGAATCTCCTGGTCCACAGCCTCTCTTACACTCAAGATCTCGTTCTCCGCTTAGGGATTACAATCAACAAAGACAAATCTCAGATGTCTCCAGTGAAGACACTGGAATTTATTGGAGTGGTCTTCAACACAACATCTTGTCAAGCTTCTCTTCCCCCTCACAGGCTTTTGAAAATAAGACACCAAATTCAAGACCTTCTTCCTCACACGTTTGTACCAGCACGTCTTTTACTGCAACTCTTGGGCTCCATGGCAGCTGCCATTACTTTGGTACCACTGGCAAGACTGCACATGAGAATCCTGCAGTGGCTCCTCTCTGCACAATGGTCATTGTTAACCCACCCACTCAACCACATGATACACCTCATGAACCATTGCAAGGAGGAAATGCTATGGTGGATGGAGCCATAAAAGAATCTTTAGTGTTGACCATTCTGTCTTCCCCAACCCACGTCCACAGTGACCACGGATGCTTCTCTCTTAGGGTGGGCGGGACATTTCCAGGGAAAGACCGTCCAAGGCACCTGGACCCCCCCTCGAGACCAACTTGCACATAAATTTCCCTGGAACTGAGAGCAGTTCTCTTAGCATTGCAAGCGTTCCATGCACCTGCCTTCGGGGACCATTGCAATTCAGTCAGACAACATGTCAGTCGTCTGGTATATCAACAAACAAGGCAGAACCAGATCTTACCCCCTGTGTTGGGAAGCCATGAGGATTTGGCACTGGACGATATCTTCCAATTGCATTCTTGTAGCAATGCACATTTCCGGGAGTTCCAACCTTATTGCGGACAATCTGAGCAGGAACATCCTGATGCCTCATGAATGGTCCCTCAATCCTGTAATAGCAGCCAACATTGGGGCAAGCCTTGCTGTGACCTGTTTGCTTCTCCCCTGAATTACAAATGCAGGAGCTATTTTGCCTTGATTCCCCCTCCGGGGGAACAACCGAGGGATGCTCTAACACACGATTGGCCCCCGGGTCTTCTGTATGCCTTTCCCCCCACTTCCCCTCATCACAAAATTTCCCCAGAAAGTTCAGAGGTTGAAAAGCAAAGTGATCCTCATTGCTCACTACTGGCCATGTCAAGTCTGGTTCCCTTTTCTATGGCCTCATCTGATTCACAGCCAGTGGATCCTGGATCATTCCCAGGACCTGTTATCCCATCCTCAGGGATTGATTCATCCGAACCTGCAGAGTCTCACACTCACAGCCTGGTTCCTCCACTTCCAAAGATTGCCAGACTGCCTGATATGCCGTCTCCTGTTTGTGAAATTCTTCTGTCCTCACACAAACCTTCCACTAGAAAGGTTTATTCCAGTAAATGGACTAGGTTCTCTATTTGGGCCAAAGACAAGAACTTAGACCCTTTCTCTATGCCTATTCAAAAGATTCTGCAATACCTGACTACTCTCCTGCATGCAGGAGCCTCAGATTCAATGATCACTGTGCATTTAGCAGCTATCACCAATTTTCATAATGGTCTTGAAAATTCTTCAGTTATGTCACACCACATATGCAAGACTTTTTTGAAGGGAGTATTACATGTTAAACCTCCGGTCAAGCCTCACTTAGATTCCTGGGACTTGACTCTAGTACTTCAATCTCTTACAGGCTCTCTCTTTGAGCCTTTTGATTCATGTGATTTCAAAGTTTTGTCTTGGAAAACCATACTTCTAGTAGCACTCACCTCAGCGAGAAGAGTATCTGAGCTGCAGGCCTTGAGTGTCAAGAGTCCTTACTTGATCTTCCACACGGATAGGATGTCCCATCGTACTGACCCTTCCTTCTTGCCCAATGTCATTTCTGTTTTTTCCATTAATCAATCTATTGACCTGCCGGTTTTCTTCCCAAGGCATTCTAATAGAGAGGAATACCTTTTGCACACCTTTGATGTGCACAGACAGCTTTGTTGTTATTTGGACAGGACTAAATCTTTCAGGAAAACAGACCAATTGTTTGTGTCCTTTCCAGGACCCAGATTGGGTAAACCTGTTTCCAAATTGTCTTTATCCTCTTGGCTTAGAAACATCATTACCTTTATCTACCAACAGAATAAGTTACCCTTACCTTCCAGAATAAAGGCTCATTCTACCAGATCTATGGCTACCTCTATAGCATTTCATTCCAGAGCCTCTATGGATGATATATACACAGCAGCCACATGGGCAAGACCTCATACCTTCATATCTCATTACAAATTGGATTTGGCCTCCAGGGGACGAGCATCTTTTGGTTCTATGGTGCTCAGAAATATCCTTCCTTAGGGCCACCCAGGACTCAAGTAGCTGGGGACTCGGTCCTAACTGTAAAGAATAAATAAAGATTTACAACTTCAGATAAAGACGTTATGTCTTACCATAATGTTCCATCTGAGTTGTAGATCTTTATTTATTCTTTACTTCCCACCCTCCTTCCCCCTGCCTGGATTCCTGATGGACCTCAGGTACTCCTGGTTAGGGTATCTGCTCAGACAGAGCCTCCTACGTTTCCTATTACTACATCTTTACCTAGGGCAGGCAAACTCAATTTGGAGTAGCTAAGAGAGGGGCATTGTGGGTAGGTTCTTAGCTGAGAGTTTTTGGCTTGTGTGAGCTGGGAAACAGCCATATCAGTTCCGAGGAGGGAACCAAGGTCCTAACTGTAAAGAATAAATGAAGATCTACAACTCAGATGGAACGTTATGGTAAGACATAACTTCTTTTTTTCCTCATAAAAAAAGAAGTCGATATCTCTAGCTATTGTTATTATTAAATGTAGTTCACCAGATTTTCTCCAAAAGTCCCCAGTTTTAAGAGGGATTAAGAGGGATAGAGCTAAAAATGGAGCCAAAATCAGGGACAGTTGAGAGGTATGGTGTTTGTGTGTGTGTGTGTGTGTGTGTGTGTGTGTGTGTGTGTGTGTGTGTGTGTGTGTGTGTGTGTGTGTGTCTGTAAACTATGTAGTCACAATTGTATATCTCTGTATTTTATATATGTGGATATAAATATACATATGTGCAAGTATATGTGTTTGTGTGTTTGTGTGAATATATACAAGCACAGTGACAAAAATGAGTGTGCTACTGTTAGGGATAAACTATATCCCTAAATGTGAATAATTACCTATTTACACCTTAACATAGGTTCATAGGTGTGTACTAGGCTAATGGCCCAGGAGCCTTTACAAGCCTAGCCCATAGGATTATCCTGGGATCATGCCACCCAACATTAGTTCCCTGTGCCTCTGTCAAGTACAGCCACTGGAGTGATCCCCAGGGTGAATTTTCTACTTCCCATCCACTCATCAGGATTTCTCTTGAAGAGGGCCAGTGAGGTGCTCTGTTTGACATGTATGGGAAGTATTCCATAGCATGGGCAGTCTCTGGGTTATGAATCTGTCCTTCCAGCATGTTCTGTTGATTGTGGTAATGAGGTTGAGGTCTTGGGAGCTTGTGGTGCAGAGGGATTGGGATTTCTTTAGATGTAGCATTTCTAACAGAGCTGGGTCAGACATGGCTTTCTAAGTCAAGCAGAGATCGCCTCTAAGTAGGCAATATGAGATGGAGAATAGTTGGAGTTTTTTGAGTCTGTCCATATAGGACAACTGTTTAAGGCCTAGGATCATCTTTGTGAGGTACTTTTGCGGCATCTCCAGTTGTTGCAGGTGTCTAGTAAGGTACATGTCCACTCCAGTTGTTGCAGGTTTCTAGTGAGGTACATGTCAAATGGGACATTGTACTCAATGATTAACCTAATGAGGGAAGAGTAGAGGGAGACAATGTCCTCTTTTTTCTTGGATGCAAAACCCCTAGTAATGAGATGTGCCACATAGAAGGACTTTCTGACCACAGTGGCAATGTGGTGGTCAAATGAGAGGTTGCTGTCAACCTGTTCATAATAATAATAATAATCTGTGTTCCCAGATCTCTTATAACGCCTTCTGTGTTCAGTGGACTACCATCGATGTGGTAATTCATGAGAACCGAGTTTTTCCCAAAAGGGATGACGGCACATTTTTTGGCATTGAGCTTAAGGTCATGGTTCTGACACCAGTCGTTGGTCTCAGTGAGGCCTTTCTGCAGGATGTCAACATCACTTGGGGAGTTAATAACAGCTCCCAACTTGCAATCATCTGCAAACTTTGTCAGCCAGTGTCCATTTGTGTTGGCCTGTTCTTCAAAGAAGTAGATACCAAACAGGAGAGGACCCAAGACCAAACCCTGTGAGACTCCACTCATGACTAGTCGGCAGTCTGACTTGGAGTCAGCTACTTTCACACTGTGGATTCTATCTGTGAGCCAGTTTGGTTGATGCCTAGCTTAGTGAGTTTTTCTATGATTCCTGAGTGGGGAATGGTATCAAAGGCCTTGGCCAGATCAAGGTAGGCTGTATGAACCACCTTGCCTTCATCCACAGCTCTGGTGACTGACTCAAAGAAGTCGACCAGGTTGAGCAGGCATGATCTACCTTTCACAAAACCAAACTGTGTGGGATCCAGAGTTTGGAGATTCCCTATATCCTTGTTTATTAGGTCCATGATGATGTGTTCCATAGCTTTGCATATCAGACTCATCAGGCTAATGGTGATAGTTCCCAGGGTCTGTAGTCACTCCTCCTTTGTGGAGAGGGATGACTGTAGCAGCACACCATTCAGTAGGGACAAAGCCTGAGGTGAGGCTGTGACTGAACAGGGCACACAGGTGTGTTGCCAGTTCACGCTGTAGTTCATGTAGAACACAGCGAGGGATATTGTCAGGTCCCATAGAAGCTGTATTCTTGGCCTTGGACAGTGCTGTTTTAACCTATGCAGCAGTAATACTAGGTGCCTGGCAATCTACTGGTACTGTGATTGGTCCTTTGTGGGGGGAGGGGTAAAGCTGGCACTGAATCTGTCGGCCAGTATATTGGCAATATCTGTTGGCTCGGTATAGGAGGTACCATTATGCAGTAGCTCAAAGCAAATCTGGGTATTGCCGTGGAGATTCTTTACATAACTATAGACGGCCTTGTGGTTGTCTATACTATCTGCTGCAATTCTGTTTTCATAGCTAGCTTTAGAGGATTTGATAAGGAATCTCACCTTTTTGTTGAGACTGATAAGGGAGTTTTTCCAGTCTTGGGACTTCACCTTATTCCGTATCAGTTTCTTCCTTCTGTTGTAGAGTTTGTTTATGGCAGGGAACCACCAGATTGGCTTCCTTTTTTTGGAGGAGAGCATTGTGGTTCTATTGGGTATGGCGAGATCCATGCATTTGTATACGTGTTTGTCTAATCTCCCCGTTTTTACTCACTTCCTTATTTCTATCAATTTCTCTCCCTGTTTTTATGTCAAAATATACCATAATCCTGACTTTTTCTCATTTCATTCTGGTTGTATTACACTAGCTTATCTTTAATTTCTCTATAAACTGGTTATACATTTTATCTAACTATTAAATCATTGTCATATAACTTGTATCTATTTTTAACCAATGTTTTCATATTATGTCTAATTTGGTGTAATTATTTAAACCATAGTTGGGTTTTTTTGTATTATTTTTAAAGTTTGTAAAATTATTTTTTAAACAAGAAACATCTTTATTACATTATCATGTATGGCATAGACAATCTTACATTTATATAAATAAAAATAAACTATAAAACCATAATATCAGTTGCAAACATTCTACATTACAAACCATACCAACACAACTGTAGTTGCAAACTTTATACATCACCTATAATATATCCAATCATTGTCAGTAAACCATTGCATAGCTCATTCAACTCCTGCCTTATTTTAAACCTCTGCATGTATTGATACCACAATTCCCATTTTTCCTATGTAATTTGCTCCTACCCTTTTCTAAAGATCCTGGTTCCAGTTGATGTATCTCTTGTTACTATGTTCGCTACTTCCAATAAAGTTGGTTTAGACTTTGATTTCCATTTTCTAGCAATTGCTGTTTTGGCAGCCATCATGATTAGATTCAGCAAGGCCTTACTATGTTTAGAGACAATTCTAATTCTATATTATAGATCAAAAAAATCATTTTTCTTAGTTACAGCAATATGCTAACCCATCATCTCTGACAGGGCAGTCTGCAAGGAATCTTTAAAGTCTGCCAATTCAATACAGTCCCAGAAAAATGGTTCCCAGTTACCTGATTCTTCCCTATCACACCTCTAACATTTGCTGTCTACCTGAGGAAAAATTCTTTGGAGTCTACTTGGGTTATAAAAATACCTCTGCAAATGCTTCCAAGCAAAGATCCTACATATTCTAGACTTTGTTGTATATTTGGGAGACATACATATATCCCCCATTGTTTCTTTGTAAATTGCTTATCCAATCTCTCTTACCAATCCTTATTAACCTCCACTGATTGATTATTATAGTTATCAAGCAATATTCTATATGCCCAACCAGTTACTGCTTTCTTAACAGCAACTTCTGTTCTACATTCTACTAACAACACTACCAGTGCTGATCTTTCATTTAGGACCTCCCTGTTTCTTTCTCTGTGCCTGTGCTCTGATATCAATCCTTGATAGGTAAGGCAATCTCTAACCTGCAGTCCAAATATGTTCTTGGCCTCTTCCCATTCTATTACCTTTCCCTCTCTAGTTATTTGTTCCCAATACCTTGGTTGCTTTGCTAGTTTTCTCCAATAAATTCCACCCAGCTTTTAATTATTGTCTGTATCCTTAATTGCAGCCATCCCTATCACCAGAATCTCATTTTTCCATTCCTATGTTGGCTTAGTTCTTAGAATACTTTCTGCTACTTTATGAATATAATATTCTGTATGATTATTGTTATTCTGCTTAAATGTCTGCATTCAAAATTCCAGTCTCTCCTTGATTCTTGAGCTCTCCCCTCTGTTTCATCATCATCATCATCATCAACAACAACATCATCTCTTTCCTCTTTGAATTATAATTTTCTGTTTGTGCTATTTATAGGAGCCTTAACTGTGTTGCTCTGAAATACCCCCTCAAATCGGGTAATCCCAATCCACCCTGTTCTATTAAACGAATAAGCTTATCCCACTTCACTCTTGCTGTCTTCCCCTCCCAGATAAAATCCTTCAGTTCTTTATTAATTGCTATCCACTCCTCTCCTTGATAAAAATATGCCTGACCTGTGTATAAGACTAAAAAGACTAAAAACATTTTAACTGCTTGTATCTTACTATCCATATCCATATAACAGAGCTTCCATTTTCTCAGTTTTAGTATTATCTTTTGTTTACTCTCTTCCCACATATCCTTAGCTGCCACACCAGAATAATTTTTAATTCATACTCCTAAATACTTCATTTTATCATGTCCCCATAACTATGGATAGTGCTGATGCAATGTGTATGTGGGTACATAATTTATAGCTATTGCCTTTGTTTTAGCTTCAATAATTTTGTATCCTGAAAAGATTTGAACCTGTCTCAGTATGTACCACAACACTGTAATGTCCCTTTCTGATTTTGCCAGGTATAAAATAATATCATCTGCAAATAGTGCCAGCTTTTCTTGACTACCATACCAATTATATCCTTGAATTTGTGAGTCCCTTATTTTCTTTGCCAATGGTTCTAAATATAATGCAAATAACAAAGGGGAGAGAGGATACCCCTGCCTGGTTCCTTTGCTCAACCACTTTAATTTTCACCTCTGATCCCTAATATATTCTCCTAATCAGTCATATAATTTTATCAGGAATGCAAATGATTCCATTGTCCTGCTCATAAAGTCCCAGCTTACTCTGTCAAATGATTTCTCTGCATCAAGACCCACAAACAACAGTGGTATTTTGTTACATTCTGCTTCCATCTGGATCATCAGTGTTCTGTTAATGTTGTCAAATGTGTGCCTTCCCTCCACAAAACCACATTGATCCATATCTATCAATTTAGGCATCACCATTACTATTCTTTTAGCCATTATAGATATAAACACTTTATAATGTTGGTTTAGTATTGAAATGGGCTTATATGAAGCTGGATCTGATGGATATTTTCCCTCTTTGGGCATTACAGATACCACTGCTTTCTTCCAGGATGTTGGTACTTCTCCCCCTCTTAAAATACTGTTAAACAAAACCTTCCAGATCTTTATCAGTTTTTTCCCTCATAGCTTCCAAACTTCTACAGGAATAACATCAATTCCTGGGGACTTTCCTGTAGATTAGTTATACATCACTATTTTTATCTCATCTCCTCCTATCCTAATTGTAAGACTGTTAAGACTCTAAAATTATAAAAAAATGTTTTGTAATACTTTGGAGATTTTATCCCTGTGCCTGTGCTGAAAATGGACTCCGACCCAATTGGACAAACGTCAAACCATAACTTATCACAATCGGCTTATTGCCAGTGAGTTTCACACCAGAAATGTGAAAAGCATTCTTAGTATCATTTAACTGAAAGTCTTCTTGTATTTTTTGTTGGTCCACAGTCTGGCAGGTAGCACAGAGAGTTAAGGGTGTGAGCTGTAGTTCCTGTGGTGCAAGGTTTGATTATCTCAGCTTTCATTTGCCTCCTGTGTGACCTTGGGCAAGTCACTTAGACAAGACTTGAGGACAGCCATGAATATGGACTAGGTTCCTCAATGGTCCTTTGGACTGCAAGCCTAGTAACTGTGTATGAACCACTGTTTGCCACTGGGGTTGCTGACAACTTTATAGCATGGCTTTTCTCCCAAATGCTACTCCTCCACTACTTCTGTATATGTTCTCTTCTGCGGGTTCCCTGCTGTACCCTCCTTGGTAGACATAATATATCCAAACCTTTTAGAGGGAACAGATGTAAACCACTGAGTTTAGTTTATTAACGGTCATAAATCAAATCCCTCCAACAACAAACTTGCATCTCTGTTGTTATCAACACTTTCATTCATAAAAATCCTGTCTGCTGCCTCAGCCTTCTGTTTCTGCTCTTCCTCTGTATCTGAAGCAATCCACTAGCATGAACAGCCTAATTAAACGTCACTTTTCTAAATGTATTGACTTTGTTTCCCTCCTCACTTTTCTCCCACCTAAAATAGATCCTGATGTGAAGTTTATTACATCACATTTCAAAAATACATAATGGAATTCATCATATTTTGCATCATTTTGTAAGCCTTTTTCCAGAGTTAATATTTCATTGTTTAATGATTGCATTTCTAAATCTGATTGCTTCAATATTAATTAAATGTACAGTAAGATAATTTCTATATTATCTGCCACTTGTTTAGAAAGTCATTGTTGTCCTGTCCATAATTAAGCTGGTTCAAAACATGCAGTCCTCTTCGAACTCTGTTGTATTTAAGGTAAGCCAGAAAACCAAACTTCAGCCATGACAGTTTTCTTAGGTGGATCATCTTAACATCTATTATTATTTTGTCTACGTTCTAGTTTTAATGTACAGTGTGGAATGTCTTTGATTCCGGAGTTTATCTGAAACAATCCTGTGTTGGTTTGTAGTTTATTCATCTTTACAGTTAAAAAGAGATGTGGGCATTATTGATCAGAAGCTATTGTGCAGAATTCCAGTTTTTGTGCGACTTTCACAACTGGTATGCTCAGAGCAACAACTTTATTATACTTAATTTAACATTTAGTTGTCTACTGTTTGTGTGATTTTGTGTGATTTTTCTCATAGAAGTTGATTTAAAATGTATTTATTTATTTATTTGAGTGTAGTTAGGCAGCATAGGATGGTGGCTTGTAGGATGACGTTGGTGATCAAGAAGAGAAGGAGGAATGTGAGGGAAGCACCAAGGATCAAATGGTGGAAACTGAAAAAGGGTAATTGTGAGGTGAAGTTCAGGGATGAGTCAAGACAGGCACTGGGTGGCAGTGAAGAGTTACCAAATAGCTTGGTAACTACAGCAGAGCTAGTAAGGGAGACGGCTAGAAAGGTGCTTGGTATCACATCTGGACAGAGGAAGGACGACAAGGAGACATGGTGGTGGAATGAGGAAGTACAGGAGAGTATACAGACAAAGAGGTTGGCAAAGAAGAAGTGGGATTATCAGAGAGATGAAGAAAGTAGACAGGAGTATAAGGAGATGAGGTGCATGGCAAAGAGAGAGGTGGCGAAGGCTAAGGATAAGGCATATGAAGAGTTGTATGAAAGGTTGGACACTAAGGAGGGACAAAAGGACCTGTACCAATTGGCTATACAGAGGGACCGAGCTAGGAAAGATGTGCAGCAGGTAAAGGTGATAAAGGATAATGAGGGAACATACTCACAAGCGAGGACAGTGTGTTGAGGAGATGGAAAGAGTACTTTGAGGGGTTGATGAATGAAGAGAATGAGAGGGAGAGACGGTTGGATGATGTAGGGATAGTGGATCATGAAGTACAATGGATTAGCAAGGAGGAAGTAAGGATAGCTATGAAGAGAATGAAGAATGGAAAGGCTGTTGGCCCAGATGACATACCTGTGGAAGCATGGAGGTGTTTAGGTGAAATGGCAGTGGAGTTTTTAACCAGATTGTTTAATGAAATCTTGGAAAGTGAGAGGATGCCTGAGGAATGGAGAAAAAGTGTTTTGGTACTGATTTTTAAGAATAAGGGCGATGTGCAGAGCTGTAGTAACTACAGAGGGATTAAATTGATCAGTCACAGCATGAAGTTATGGGAAAGAGTAGTGGAAGCTAAGTTAAGAAGGGATGTGATGATTAGTGATCAGCAGTATGGTTTCATGCCGGGAAAGAGCACTACAGATGCGATGTTTGCTCTGAGAGTGTTGATGGAGAAGTACAGAGAATGTCAGTAGGAATTGCATTGTGTTTTTGTAGACTCAGAGAAAGCATATGACAGGGTGCCTAGAGAGGAGTTGTGGTATTGTATGAGGAAGTCAGGAGTGTCAGAGAAGTATGTAAGAGTGGTACAGGATATGTACGAGGGTAGTGTGACAGAGGTGAGGTCTGCGGTGGGAGTGACGGATGCGTTTAAGGTGGAGGTGGGGTTACATCAAGGATCAGCTCTGAGCCCTTTCTTATTTGCAATAGTGATGGACAGGTTGACAGACGAGATCAGACACGAGTCCCCGTGGACTATGATGTTTGCAGATGACATTGTGATCTGTAGTGAGAGTAGGGAACAGGTGGAGGAGACCCTGGAGAGATGGAGATATGCTCTAGAGAGAAGAGGAATGAAGGTCAGCAGGACTAAGACAGAATATATGTGTGTGAATGAGATGGAGGATAGAGGAATGGTGAGGATGCAAGGAGTAGAGGTGGTGAAGGTGGATGAGTTTAAATACTTGGGTTCAATAGTTCAGAGTAATGGTGAGTGTGGAAGAGAGGTGACGAAGAGAGTACAGGCAGGATGGAGTGGGTGGAGAAGAGTGTCAGGAGTGATTTGTGACAGACAAGTACCTGTAAGAATGAAAGGGAAGGTCTACAAGAGGGTAGTGAGACCAGCTATGTTATATGAGTTGGAGATAGTGGCATTGACAAAAAGGCAGGAGTTTGAGCTGGATGTGGCAGAGTTAAAGATGTTAAGATTTGCACTGGGTGTGACGAGGGTGGACAGGATTAGGAATATGTATATTAGAGGGTCAGCCCAGGTTGGAAGGTTTGGAGACAAAGCCAGAGAGGCAAGATTACGCTGGTTTGGACATGTGCTGAGGAGGGATGCTGAGTATATTGGGAAAAAGATGCTAAGGATGAAGCTACCCGGTAACAGGAAAAGAAGAAGGCCTAAGATAAGGTTTATGGATGTGATGAGAGAGGACATGCAGATGATTGGTGTGACAGAGTAAGATGCAGAGGACAGGAAGAAATGGAAACAGGTGATCCACTATGGTGACCCCTAACGGGAACAGCCGAAAGAAGATGGTGATTTATTTGTAGGTTGTTAACCGGGAAAGTCCATTAGGCCAGAATGAGCCCATTTTCAATGGAGGCCTGGGGAGAAAAGCTCCATATACAATTATTACAAAGCTAATAACAACAAAATTAGCAAGTACAATACAATTTTCAAAATCTACTAAAACACAGTAATATAGAAGACAGAATAATAACATTTGAGCAATACAGTAATATAGAAGACAGAATAATAACATCTGAGCAACACAGTAATATAGAAGACAGAATAATAACATTTGAGCAACACAGTAATATAGAAGACACAATAATAACATTTGAGCAACACAGTGATATAGAAGACAGAATAATAACATTTGAGCACGATGTTGTAACTTGGCATTGAATGAAATTAAAACATAAGTATTTTGGAGTACATACGTATAATTTGGAGTGCAGACATTTATGCACTCAAAGTTTCATGAGGTGAGAGGTAGGAAGAATTAGAGGAGGAGAGTAGAACAGTGAAAGGTGAATAGGTTGAGCTATGAGAAAGGAAAAAAGGGAGAGGGAGTGGAAATGAAATGAAGAGGGTCACTAGGCTGAGTTATGAGAAAGGAAAGAGGGAGAGGGAGTGGAAATGAAATGAAGGGAGTCACTAGGGTGAGTTATGAGAAAGGAAAAAGGGAGAGGGAGTGGAAATGAAATGAAGGGAGTCAATAGGCTGAGTTATGAGAAAGGAAAAAGGGAGAGGGAGTGGAAATGAAATGAAATGAGTCACTAGGGTGAGTTATGAGAAAGGAAAAAGGGAGAGGGAGTGGAAATAAAATGAAGGGAGTCACTAGGGTGAGTTATGAGAAAGGAGAAAAAAGGGATGTGGAGCAGAAATGATCTAGAGGGGGTCAGGTGGGGTGAGACCATGAGCATTCCCAGTGAGAAGACAGATGATGGGACTGGAGTATGGTCTTGAAGGCAGAGTGGTTTTGGATGATTCGAATGTGGGAGGGAGTGAATTCCATAGACAAGCAAGGGAGAAGACAGGAGAAATTGCTCAGGTGCGCGTAAGGGTTTGTACACTTCGAGGAGGTTTTGGTTACTGGACCTGAGTAGTATGTCAGTATGATACAAGGTGAGTATGGAGGATAGGAAAGGGCAGTTAGAGGTTTTGAAAATGAGTTTGTAAGCAGTTAGCAGTTGAAGTAAGAGAGATGGCTGGAAGTTCCAACCAATTCAAGGAGTGGTGTCTATCACAGTGCTGAGAGAAGGATTTGGTCCCAGTAGCAAACTTAGAGATTTTATTGTAGCAGGATGACAGTTTTGACTTTAGGGAGGATTGAAGGCTGGTGAGGAGAGGGGCTCCATACAAGAGAGAGGGGATGAGGTAGGAAATAGAGAGCATATGTTTGGATAAGGGAGTGAGATAACGGCTGTGATAATACAGCATTCCGAGATTTTGGTGTGTTTTCTTAATACTGGTTTGTATATGAATGTTAAACTTTAAATGTTCATCAATGACAACACCCAGAAGTTTTGTATGGGAGACTATTTCAATGGGAATCTTATTCTGACTGACTATGGAGAAGGATTTTTTATTGATAGAGGTGTTTTTAGATGGGGTAAAGATCATGATTTTGGTTTTGGATGCACTGAGAGCAAGGTGATTATTCAGCATCCAAGACTCGGTCCAAAAAAAGGCATCTTGTGTTAGTTGCATGATTTTGGAGAGAGATTGAGCATAGAAAATTATGGTGGAATCATCCAGGTATTGGACAAGTTTGGTACTAGGAATGCACTGATGATAATTATTAATGAAGATGTTAAAAAGTAATGGACCCAGTATAGGGCCTTGTGGAACCCCTGTTGGAGTGTAAAGGAAGGAAGAGGTAGTATGACAGTTTGTTGTCTATTAGAAAGGTAACTGGAAAACCAGTTAATAGAGGAAAGGGAGAGACTGGGAAGAGAGAGAAAATGTCTTTGAATTCTGTGGTAATGATTTTGATAATCCTTTTCTTTTATAATTCTTTATTCATTTGCAGCTGAAAATGCATTCCTTAAATGAGTATGCCATTAATGATTTGCTAAAGTACAAGTACCTCAAACAGTATATTAAATGTTATGTATATTTAATGGCCACACTTGAAAACACTGGTGATCTGTGTTTCTCATGTCAAAAGCTGGAGGATTTGCTTACCATTATTAGTAGTAAATCTAGACTTACTGATGATGATTGCACTTGTGCAACTGGCACAGCTTGGAGAACTGTTATTACATATATTAATGACTTGGCTGATGAAATAAATATGTTAGGCAAAATGCAAATAGAGCACATTTAAGAAAGGAAGGCTCTATTGTCAGTAAAGATCACTCAACCCCTGTTGAACAAGAAAATACCACTGACAACTGTGGAATTCTGACTGCAAGTATTCAGCAATCTCAGGATTCAGGGCATGTTAAAAAAAAAAGAAAGGATGAAGTCCCCAACAAATAACAAGGAAGAAAAAGATACATTTTTAATGTCTCTAAAGCAAAGAGAATGCATACTAAAAAGGACACTGCTTTGTTATATAACAAGCAGATTACAGGGGATGATAATATCTTTCTACCAGAAAGCCTTCAGTCTTCAGAAAAAGGCATAGTTTTTCAGAAAAGAATGTAGAAAAAGGATGCAAGGGGCAGATGAAAAGGAAGAAATTAAAATTAAATGTGGAAGGATTTAAGAACATTACTGTAAAAAAAAAAAAGAAGAGAAAGACAGAAGTTGACAACATGGCTCTAATTTTGGAAGTACAAAGCCAGTTGGATGCAAATTGTATGGTTTGCAAATATGAAAAGCAATGCAAACAGTGGGATTAATATGACTAATGGTGATGAAGATCATTCCTTTGTAACAATTGATAAACCAGATATTCCTGAATTAGAAGCTGCAGATTCTTTAGACTTGGTCAGAAAAGGTATTCTTGTAATTGGAGATTCAGTTATTAAAAGAAATGATACTTAAATTTGCAGAGAAGACAATGAACATCATATATTGCTATGTTTGCCAAAAGCAAAAATAGAAGATGTGGGTAACGCCTTAGAATGCCTTAACATTAGGAAGTAAGGATATGTTTTTATTCATGTTGGTAGAAATGATCTTATCCACAAGGACTCTTTGCCTGTTAGTAGGGAACTTGCAGCCCTCTTAGATAGCACAGCTTGTATAGGTGTTAGGACATATTTTTCAGAGATCACATATATAAAGGAGATTCTGGTTGTCAAGAATGAAAAAAAGTTTGGGGGTAAATATCTATATGAAAAAATGTCTCATTTAAAAAAATGGAAATGTGTAGAGCATTTGAGCCTAATTTTGGACACACGTGTTTAGACAGGATGTTATGCACTTGTGAAGATCAAAGAATTTAATTTTTGCTGCTGATATTTTGCAATATTTGACAAACACAAGGCAGAATTTTTTAACAGTTCACAGAGAGCAATATTTGATGCATCTCAGATGGTTGTTATTGCTAGGAGTATTAATAATAACATTTTTATTCGAAATTTGCTACAGTCCCACAAGAGTTACATTCTTATTGTTTGTGAAACATAATTAAAGAACAATGACTGGAAACCATTTCTGTCAGGATATAAATGTTTTTATTGTAACAGGCATTCTAACAAAAAATCAGATGAAGATGTTATGATAGGGATTAATGGTTGCTATGAGATTTGTGATTATTACATGTTCAATAATAACATCTACACTATAGATTGTGTAACTGTGACAATTAAGACAACCCTGGAACATATAACAGTTGTTGGACTGTCTAGACCACCAAAGTCAAGTGTTGATGACGTAGATGAATTCATGCATTTCTTAAATTATACACAGGAGGGAGGAATAACAGTAGCTGGGGACTTAAATTCACCAGAAACAGACTGGAATAATATTGATTCAACAATGTTAGTAATGAAATTATTTGCAACACATGTTCAGAAACAACAATTGCTACAGATTGTACAAATAAGCCTACCAGTGATTGGAATATACTAGACATTTTTGGTGTTCCTAACAAAATTACTGTTAATTCTTGTCAAGTTTTACAGCAGTTGATATGAAGTGATCACGGGGTTATAAATATTAATTTGAAGCTAAATAATTCTTACCAACTGAAAGCTAAACCAATGCACAGAAAATTAATAACAGATTATGTTGCTGTTGTTGTCTTTCGGCTTTTCCCGGTTAGGGGTCGCCACAGTGGAAGCAAAATAGTGACTATGTGAAACTAATTGGAGTGATGCATTCAGTGGAAAAACTGCAGAAGGAATGTGGAAAGTTTTGAAAGAGAAATTGTTTGAGTACAAAAAAAAAAATCAAAAACATGTTTAACATCAGGATCTTGACACACAACATCAGAATGATATAATTTCATAAGAACAAGATACTTGATTAAGGTGACAGACACAAAATATAAGAAACAGAAAAGAGGTCAAACTACAACTTTGAAAACTGAAATAAACAAGCTGGACAAATAAATTAAGCATAGTGTGAGACAAAATCAAGAAAATTTATATAAAGATATTGAGCATAATAGGAAATAATTTTATAAACAAATAAGATGTGGTAGGACAAGACATACAAATTGATAAATTGTGTATATATTTTAAAATGTATTCTCAGACACAACAGATTATAGACATATTCATGAAATCTTATGCAAAGCAGTTTGTCTCCACAAAGGGGGTGATACATTGTCCTAGTGACATCCAGATGACCCCAGATACTGAAATGCAATTAGATTACATTAAAAAAGATCTGCACAAACTGGATCCAAACAAAGCACAGGGAGGAGACAGAATTAGTAATAATGACATGAGAACACTTCAGCATGAACTTACAGTACCATTATATCTGTTATTTACTAGGTTGTACAAATATGAGGAGATTCCTCAAGACTGGAGACATGCCCTTGTTAAACCTGTCTTTAAGGGAAAGGGGAGTAGGGCAAATTCAGACCCGTAAGTTTACAGTGATATTCCTGAAAAATAATGGAGAAGGTTATATTGGATACATCATTGTCAGAATTCTAAAAGCTGGGACTTGAAACCATATATCAACATGCATATGTTGCAAACAGATTTATTACCACCTGTAACATGATGTTCTATAACAATATAATAACAGCTATGAATAAAAATTGTGCTGTGATGTAATTTATATTTTTAACTTCAGCATTTGATAGGGTCGTACACAAACCAGTGATCAACAAATTAGGACAACTAGGTCTTGGTATACTCTTGATAAGAAGGATAGCTGCATGGCTTACAAATTGGACATGGCATGTATCATACAGCAACTGGCCAGGTGAAATTCGAGGTTACAAGTGAGGATGTCCCAAGGAGCTGTATCCTAGTCCCGTACTTATTTAGATTGTATCTTTCAGATGTATCTTTTTTATCAGAGGTGTTCTACGGTCTGTATGCAGATGACTTGAAGATGAATAAACTGATTACATGTGCTATAGGGCATGGCTGCAAAATAACTTGTCTAAATTGACCACTTAGGCAAAAGAGAATACTGTTCTGATAAATACATCAAAAGGTAAACATGTGAGATTTGGGAGACATAAATTGAACGGTGAATATTTAATATAGCACACAATGTTTGAAAATGTAGATTCATTTATGGACCTGGATATATGGATAGGTTCAGCTTTGAATTTTTCTAATTATGTCAACCAATTTGTTAATGATAGTTACGGAATTATAGGTTGTATAAAACGATTTATGAAGTCTAGGAAATTAAAAATGATGAAGTCACTGTTTGCTAGCTACATTAGACCCAAACTTGAGTATGAAGTAACAATATGGAAACCTTATAAAAATAAACATGAATAAACTGGACAGAGTATAGTAGGAATATACTAAAGGCATCCACAATGTGAAAATATAAGTTATTATGAAAGACTAAAATATCTGAACTTGTACAGTGTCTCATGTAGATATTTAAGAGGAGACCTTATTCAGGTATAGAGGGAATTTAGACACAGCTACCTCTGAGAATGTTTGGGTTTATCAAAAAGTACTAGAGATTCATCAGGTAATCTATGCAGAAGATATCACAGGAATGAGAAGTGTACTAACTGGTTCTCTGAGACAGTAGCTGATACATGGAATAAACTACCAAATTACATTAAAGCAAGCACTAGTTTAGATATTTTTTTAAAAACAGACTGGTCACTTATTATGGGAAAGCTAGTCTGGTATATTGGCAGGCTGGAAGGGCATTATTGTCTATGCTTCAAATATTTGTATGTGTTTACTTATATATTTACTTATATGTAGATATGTCCATGTATAAGTTTGGTACAGGGGTTTGCAAATAACATTGTCGCCTCACAGCAAGAGGTTCTCCCGTTCGATTCTCGGCTGGAGCGCCTTCTGTGTGGAGTCTGCATGTCCTCCCTGCGGTCGAGTGCCATTCAAAAGACATGCGTGAATGGGCGTGCCTTAGTTGAAGGTTGGGCGTCAGGCTGGCACCTCGGCACCATAAAAATCGACTGCCAATCATTAGCGGACTGGAGTTCTGCTGTGGCGACCCCTAACCGGGAAAAATCTGAAAGAAGTAGAATTGTAGTTAGGGTTTCATTTATGATTTTAAGTACTGTCATGAGAACAAGTTCCCATTCAAATTGATTGTTCTGTTATTGATTTTTGATGTCTGTAGAATTATTTGTTTTATGTTCAAAAGTAAGAGCCAAATTCTTTGTGCAATTTGTTTTAGTTAAATCACAGTTTAATAATGACTTTTTAAAAACACCTTAATTAAATTGTCATTAAGACATAGGCAAACATACATAAATTAACAAAAAATAAAACTAACCATATTAACATTGTTACCATTTACATGCATTATACATCACATATCTTTTCTTTTTTGTAATTAACATCAGTCCATCATTACATAAATTGCTGAATTCCTACCTTCCCTTAATCCTCACTCCTCCTGAACATTATTTTGCATGTATTGTTCCCACAATTTCCATTTATTTCTATGCAATTTGCTCCTTTCCCTTTCTAAACATCATTTTTCCAGTTGTTTTAACTCTTAAAATATTCAATACTTCAAATACAGCTGATTTAGACTGTGATTAACATTTTCTAGTACTTTTTGGCAGCCAATAGAATTAAGTTTAATAAGGTCTTACTATGTCTAGGCAATTCAGATCCCGCCTTCCAGCTCAAAGAAATCATATCCTCAGTTGCAACCATTTGTTCACTCTACGTTTCTGACAGAGTACTCTAAACAGAATTTTTAAAAAATTGGGAAATCATTACCCTCCCAAAACAGATGTTTCCAGTTACCTGTTTTATCTCCATCACACCTCCAACATTTGACAATAAAATCCACCACACTGGCAGAGCAGGAAACAACTGGAGGAAAACACCAAACTTTTAGCAAAAACCAGCTTTAATGTCACTTTTGTCTCAAAGAGACTTTATCAGAATTACCTTCAACACAAATGCACCACATTATATGCAAATCCTAATAATTGATTAATTAAACAATCAAGAAATAACCTGATGAATGTTCAATAAACCAATTTAAAAGACCCTAAAACACTCAAGCATAGCAAAAATGTTACAGACAGGGCTAAAATACATATGTAAAATATGAAAAAAATAATTTTAAAACTTTTAACCTCCTGTTTTTTTTTTAAAAAAAAAAACTTGATGTTGATGGAGTCATTCATTCCAGGCTCTTTATCAGCCCCTAATATTAGCTGCCATATAGTTTCTCTTTGTTCAACCTGATCTTTAAAAAAAACCTCCCAATACTTTCAGGTACTTGTTCTAGGATAGAAAACAATAATTTATTTATACTTTTCCCCTTTGGGATCCCCAAATTCATAAAAACTTGAATAACCCCCTTTAGATCTATTGTTTTGTCTCCTCACTTTGTCACTGAGGGTATTTCATTAGTAGTTGACTATTTATTGAACCCCTTGGTGCATAAAATGGATTTTTTTTATAAATGACTCATTATTAGTATTTGTATATAATGTGTTGTATTTCTGTTGAAGGTTATTCTGATGAAGTCTCATTGAGACGAAAGCGACATTAAAGCTGGTTTTCGCTAAAAGTTTAGTGTTTTCCTCCAGTTGTTTCCTATTGTGCCAGTGTGGTGGATTCTATTGTCTGGTGTTTCCATCTTCTGGAATTGTTGCTGTTACACCTCCAACATTTGCTATATACCTGAGGAAAAGTTTTATGAAATCTGTTTGGGGTATAAAAATACCTATGCAAGCACATCCCAGCAAAAATCTTAAAATGTCTGGACTTCACTGCAACTTGGGAGCCATACATATATCCTCCCATTGTTCTGTTGTAAATTACATTTCCAGTCTCTCTTACCAATCTTTTCTAACCTCCTTTGACTGATTCTTATGGTTATCATGCAACAATTTATATGCCCTACCAATTATCCTTTTCTGTAACAACACCTTCTGTTCTAGATTCAACTAAAAACCCCACCAGAGCAAGTCTTTTACTGAAGACTCCCCTATCCCTTTCTCTTTGTCTGTACTCTGATATCAACCCCAAGAAAGGAAGGCAGTCTCTAACCTGCAGTCTGTCTTCTTGGACTCATCCCACTCTATTACCTTTTCCTCTCTAGTTATTTGCTCCCCCAATACTTTGGTTCCTTTGCCAGTTTTCTCCAGTAAATTCCACTCCCCTCTTGCCTACTCTCTGTATCCCTACTTGCAGCCATCCCTAATGGCAAACTCTCCTTTCTCCATTCTCATACTGGCTTAGTTCTTAGAATACTTTCTTCCACTTTATGAATATAACATTTTTTAATATCTCCAAATCTTCTGGGTTTCTAATACCATGATGGGAATGGACTCCATTTCTAAGTCAAAGTATGATTAAAGTTCATAAGAGTAGTAGTTTTCAATCTTTGATGTCAGCCTGAAGTGCTCTTTGCAGCACTCTCAATGTTCCCAGTAATGACTCCTTCTGCAATTCATATGGAGTTAAGTGTATCAGTAATATATCTATATACAATTGTAGATTCTTTATTATAAGACCCATTCCTCCTAATACTATTGGAACTATCTGGGTATCTTTCTTCCATAAAGCATCTCTTTTCTGCCTGCAAATCCTGATATGTTATGACTTTGTGTCTCTCTGTATGCAAGACACTGTAGTCACTAGGTATAATGATTTTAATGATCAGTTCTACTTTTGTCTTCTTTTCATGGACCACTATATCTTGTTTTCTCACGTCTATCTTTTGAACTGTTGGAAATGGGTGATCCCATGTGATGTGGTACTATGATGCTTTGTGGCTCATGTTTCTAGTGTTTTTCAACTACTTTAATATTATAATGTTTGCACATTCTCCAGTGCAACAGTCTTGCCACATTATCATGCCATTTAGTATACAGTTCTTTTGCCATTACTATGTCACAACCAGTAACAAGGTATGCAATTATTTCCAATTCTGTTTTACAAAACCTACATTTGCCTGTTTCTCCCACATGTTCAATGGACTTTGTAAACCAAAGTATACATAGTTCACTATCTTGGGCTCCCAATATTAACCTTTCATCTTTTGGTTTGAATTTGCCTCTCCTTAACCGTTCCTGCATTCAGTCCTGATCAACATGTGGTTGTTGCAGGAGTTTTCTACACTTGCAACTATATTTATGCATTTTCCCAGTTCTTGCCTTCTCATATGGTCCTTCACCATATATTCGTTATTTTGTTTTTTTGGCACATTCAGTTGCTGGCTGATTTTTTATCTACTTCTAGTTTGATTTCCATTCCCGCTTGACACCAATATGCTTCTACTAGACTAAGAAGGGAAGCCATCTTAGATTTATTCTCCTCATATGTCAAAACGTTCACCATGTTTGGGTCTTGTGAGGTCAGCACATATGTATGCAGTCCCACGATTACAGATCTATACATGTAATCAATTTCAATTTACATGTAAACAGTTTTTTTATCCTTTTAATAAAGGATATTCTATTTTTAACTAAACCGTGGACTACCTCCTATTTTCTATTTTATTATTTTGTAGTATGTATTTTACAGTTTGATTTTTATTAGTGATCTAGGTGCATAACATAATTCATGGAATGAACATCATCACACCCTCCACACTGTGATGTTTCTTATTGGTTTGTTTGTGACCCAATATAGGTTGCATACTAAGTTTTCTGATACTTTGAGGGATACTACATATTTTCCTTTTGCTTTTGCTTCATTGCCCTGCATTTTTATATTAGTTTTCATTGGTGCATGATCTGAAGTAGTTATTTGATGTGTATCAAAGCCTTCAATTAAATGAAAATGTCCTGTGAAATATAACTTCTATCTAGTCTAGCTCAAATTTTATACCTTGGGGAATAATATCTAGTCTGTCCAAGTCCCTACTACTGAATTCACATCTTCCATACTAAATATTTTCATAAATTTCTCCAGAAATCTACCCTCTTTTGTTATATTTTCCTATCTAGATCCCCCCTGATACATCCTCACTATTGAAAATCAATTTCCATTCCCTACCTATAAGTAATAATCCCTGCTTAAACCTGATTACTTCTCCTTTTCTTATTCTCTATAATAGCAGTATTTGGTGGAATATAAATCCACGTCAGCATGATCCTCCCTTGCTAATAGGACCTTACTACCACACATTTACCATAATTGTATTTTGTCCTCCTCTATCACTATTGGAGCCCTCTACAAATTAGTGTAATAACTCCCATTTTCTTTGTCCATGATATTCTGCTGAATATCCATCCTGAAATCCTTTCTCTGTCAAATTCACATACTCATTTCTTCCAAATGTGTCTGTTGTAACTTTGCTATTTGCATCCTGAATGTCTTAATGTAATTCATTACTTTTCCTTTTTGTCTATACCTGTAAGGCCATTTATGTTCTAAAATAATATGGATACTGTAGCCTTTATGATGAAAACAAACTTTTGTTCCTACCTATTATACATGGCAGCTTTTTGAATGTGCATTTCAAACTTTTGTGTTACATGCACACACTGTTTGGCAGGCTATTATTTTGCGCAGTTGTTTCTTCTCATCTCCATTTGAACCTATGTCACATTTTCAAGACTTTTTGTTTTAATAAAAGCCATAAAACAACAAGCTGAATACACTTTCAGAACACCCCATCCCCTATTAACTTAGAACAAACACACAAAACTGTTTAAATCTTCAAAAATTAAGTCTAACCGTCCAGATAGGAACACATGACCCAAACTGACAGCTGCACCCACATGCATTACCTAACCTAAAATTAAGGATACCTATGATAATGCTCATACTACAGTCTGCTCTTTTCTTATTTCTGTTCCCCTCCCATATGTGAAAAACATATTCTATGATTTCAGAAATCATTAACATTTAGTTCTAAGAAAAAGTATACTGGCTATCTTTAAATAAAACTAAAATTTACACTGCTCTATTAAATGCACTAAAGTATCAAGGCTGGTAGGGAGTCTGCTGACTCATAATTTAAAACTTTATTTTTCACTGAATTGCTTGCTATTGTATCTTTAAATTTTGCATTTCCCTCAGCAAAGAATTCTCAGAACCCTCAAGATAAATTACTTGTATCTGTAGGCATCTTGTATCCATGGAAAAGTACTCAGTAATCAATAATTTCACACAGAACAAAATGTACAGCTGCCTTCAGCTGCAAACTTCTTGACTCTCACTGAATATTTGCTAATGAAAAAAAAACAAGCTGAGACCATCACACTTGTAAGAAACTTAGCATTTTCATGGTTTTCACCATTTGGTCTTAATTTTAAAGTCTTAATCTAGACATCCACCCTTCTAAAAATAAGAGAAATAATCTTAATTCTACATATAATATGATTAGGGCACTTTTATACCCTACCCCAGCAGCTCAAGATCACAGCTTATTAACATTAAATTTGCTTTTCTCTCATTATACTGTAAAGGTTATATTTCTTAGAACTAAAAAAGTGTGTGCTTATTTTAATATTTTTAACAGATACAACAGTCACTGAAAACACTCCCCCCAACATTTAAAATGCTTCTGATGACACATTATACAAAAATTGCTTTACTATATATAACATGCAGTTTATATGATGAAATATTTTATAGAAATATTAATAAGAACAAAAAGTGTTTTACTCATGGTTACTTTTTCCTCTTTTAATGTCCTTCTGAACATTAATGACATAAAGTGGGGTATATGCTTTACAGTTAACAAAGTCAACAAAAGTCCAATCTATTTTCAGCCGCTTTTTCTTGCAAAGCCATATTTTATAAATGTGATCAATGCTTTACAGTCTTCTATTTTTTTATTTTTTTTTTGCTAATTTCAGTATTTATGGTCTTCTTCCTGCTCATCTCCCTCTCCAAACTCTAGACTATGTTCTAGTCCAAGGTACTCCTGATTCTTCTAGTCAACTGCTGTGCTTTTTTTCTGTCTTTCAAGCATTTTCCTTTGGAACAATGGAAAAGGTTTCACTGGTAAAGTCTCTCTATGAACCTTACTGTCAGAAAACTAATAAGCAGAATTTCCTTCTGCTTGCTGGCTCACTTTTTGTTGGGTACATTTTTTTATTTTTTCCTTAGCCTGTTCTGCATCAAAATGTAACTTTGATTCTCCAGGAAAAATACTCTGAAGACAGCTGGATACAGAAGCTTGAATCATATACCTGCTTCTCAACATTCCCTGATTACTGGGATAAATTAGCTTCTTTTCTGCTTGGTGTACAGTAAATAGCAATTTTCTACGAACCCTCTGCTTTCTCAATTTTTTAATACTTTGACCTTCTCCCACAATTTTGTCAGGGTCAACACTTTCTGCTGGTATAATTGCATCTTTACTAATACAAGTCTTTTTTCTAAACTCTTTCGTTGAATTATCACTTGTGACATAGGCACATTTACATTTATATAAAAGCAATCAAGCTAAGTTAAAATTAACTAACGCTATACTTCACATATATTGCTATATATCATATAATCTAAACAACATTACATAAATTACTCAATTCCTGCCCTTTTCTTAAAGCAAGAAACATCTTTATTAAAACATCACTTATGACATAAGCAATCATACAGTTATATAAATGAAAAAAACCACACCAACATGATCCTAGCCGCAAGCATTTTACATCACAAGCCATAATGACACACTCCCAGTTACAAACATTATATTTTACTAATATAGGTCTTGACTGCTTTCTCATGGCCAGGTTTGCAGTATAGACTCAATAAGCCATTTCAATTAACAAATCCTGCTGTGGCACCCCAGTCTTTCCAGTTTGTCTGGCACAGTGGAAATCATCAGGTTTTCTCTGCTCACATTGTCTTCAAAGTCTACTACTTTTTGAAACAGTTCTTCTTGAGAAGCCCCATGCTCAGTTAGCTTTTTCTTCATTTCAACCTCTGAATTTTGCAGTTGTATCAGTTTATCTGAACAGCTAGCTAAAGCTTCTTCTATTTTTTTCTAGCCTTTTTGTAATTTAAGTTGATATATTCCATCAATGTTTTATGTATTTTAATTACCTTTATGTACATTTGAATTATTTTTTCCTCTGAATTACTGGAAGCCATCTCTTGAAGCAAAGCTGAAACTTGAACTGCTTTTTACTGAAAAGCTGCAACATCCTTCCCAGATGGTGTTTTCTTTTTACCTTTTCTGGTTGATTTTTTCTCAAGTTTTTCAAATTTCTTCTTTGTTTGCATCTAGACAATGTATGTACCAGTCATTATCTCAATTTTACGTAAAAAGCACTCCTTTTTTCCATTTCTGTTTTCACACTGGGAGAGCTGAAGTTAAGTTGTTTATCAGCGGGCAGCCACTTTGAAAGTTTCCCAGTTTAATAATATTTTAAGTTTTATAAGGCTTATAGTTTATTTGACATTCCTGCAGTTTTATAATGCTGTACAATTAATTGCTGGTTCTAATTTTTTATTCTGTTAGTGGATTTGTCTTCCACCTAGGAGTTTTTTTTCACAAAGCAAAACAACATATTTGGTCATATTCATTTGGATGATATGGGCATTATGTAATGAATAAAACATTATGATTAGTATAGCAATAACCCACGCCTGGGTGTGGGTAATGCTAAATTTACCCACGGTTGGCGTGGTTTGGTCCCGAGTGGCCCGAGACCAAAAAGCCAACCGTGGGTAAATTTAGCATTACCCACACCCAGAAGTGGGTTATTGCTATTATACCATGACATTATTTAAGAAAAGAAACTGTTACTTTTCTTAAATAATGGCATAGTATAATGCCTGTTTACTGCCCTTCCGCAGATGTCTTGGCATCCGCGGCAGTTCTGATGTACTGCGCGCCTGCGCGGTACATCAGAGTTGAGCAAAAGCAGCGGAGAAAGCAAGATCTCCGTTGCTTTTTAGTCTCGCTATGTTAAATGAGTTTAACATGGCGAGACAGTTTTAAAATAAGCAGCGGACATCTCCGTTGCTTATTTTAAAACTGTCTCGCTATGTTAAACTCATTTAACATAGCGAGACTAAAAAGCAACGGAGATCTTGCTTTCTCCGTGCTTTTAACACTGCCTCGCTATGTTAAATGGGTTTAACATGGCGAGACAGCTTTAAAATAAGCAACGGAGATCTCCGTTGCTTATTTTAAAGCTGTCTCGCTATGTTAAACCCATTTAACATAGCGAGACAGTGTTTAAAAAAAAGAGTTATACTAATGGAAAAAAGTCCGGGCGACCGGACCTTTTTCCATTAGTATAACTCGATTTACAACGGGCACGCTGGCCAATCAGCGTGCACGTTTTGGGGGGATCATGGTATAATATAGCATAGTCAAGTTTAGGTAGTAATACACTTTGTGTTATAGTCAGTCATGTAGTTGGAGAAAGTAAATGAGATGTTTTATAGCATATTTTTAATTGACGCATGACTTTAGTAATGGTGAGTTCATTGTGTTACTTGAAGCGTGAGCTGTAGTGTAATACAAATCCTAAATACTTTTGATGTTACACTGCTAGTGGTGGTGTACTATGTATATATTTTACCACTACTGGGGGAAATTAACATATAATGTATATTTCAAGTATCATAACAGCTGATTTGGATGAACTGACACTTATTTAATTAGTTGTGGTCCACTAGTTAAGTTGTTGTCATTTTTTTTTGTTTTTTTTTTTCTGTAAGAGAATTGGAAAACTTGTCTGTGTATAGTAATAGTATGCCATCTGCATAAAGAAGTAGCTTTACTGTTGGAAGAGCCTATGATATTTATCTGGAAGAGTGAACATAGCAGATGGCCTGGTACTGATCCCAGAGGAACACCATAGGCTAAACTGTCCATGCTAAACAGTTGACCATTTGCAAAAACCTGTAATATTGTATTTGTGAACTAGTGTTTAAGCCACAAGACTATGTTTCTCTAAAATAAAAGCAGTGAAGTTTTTTGAGTATTAATGTGTTGTTAACAGTTTTGAAGACTGTAGTCATCTCAGTAGATATACCTGCTCTGATAGTACCATTATTCATGATCTCAAATTAAGTATTGTTTTGGACTTGGCTGCAGTATTCCCCTTACACACAGTACCCTAGCAACTTCAGTTCAAGTCAAAAAGTCAGATATGGGCTTTTGCAAAATGACTAGCTAATAAGAAATGAGCAACCCTTACAGTGAGGTAAAGAAGCTGTTACTTTGTTGAGGAGAAGTTGCTTACATTTTACCCTTCTTGTGTTAAACTGCAAGGAGAACATATTTCAATTTATCCTTGACCAGCTGGAAGTACATGGAGAGGGAAGAACAAGTCAAAATAGTTTTCCTTTATACTTCTACTCAGGCAAGGATGAACTGAATTACCTTCTACATACAGTTTTGTAAGGGCAGGATTAAACTTAAGTACCTTCTGCTCTATAGAGAAACAACTTCTTTCCCTTATAGGAACACATTCCAGACCACCTTTCTTATGTTGTATGTAACCCCTTCCAGTGTCCTCCTAGTACACTTTTCAGATCCAAAGGTCATGACTGTGTTGAATAGTGGAGGTGCTGGGTTTTAAATAGTCATATATACAGCTATCACTGGTTAAGTCCCTGCCCATTTCAAATCTGCCTGTCTATTTCTGAGTTGGCCCTCTTAAAGAAACAGTGACCAGTAGACACCACTATGCTACATGACCACCTCCCCAGCATGGAACCATGAGTTTGAGCCCTAGCAAATGGGCTGTATATTCAGGAGGCTATAGTCCAACTGATATATAACATTAAAACTGAAGGGCCGAAGAGTAAGTGCCCAATGAGACAGCTTTGGGTTATTATCGTTTTGAGCTTACAACCATTAAAGGAGCAGCATACTCTTGAATAAGCACAAACTCTATTGCTAAAGGTAATATTTAAAGGTAGTGATGGTCCACTTAATGTCTAAATACTCTCATTCTGTAACTGAGTTATCACTTCATAGCACTATTATAGTCTGCTAACATAAATGCGCTTCCCCTCATCTGCACCTTGATACAACAACATGCCAATGCCTAGCTCAAAGGCATCTATGCATATTAGGAATTGTTAGAATTTAGGAAGTATAGCTGTTAGAATGGAGTCTGAACACATTATGTCTAAAAGCTTGTTCCATTTCACTTGTCCACTTTACCTTCTAGGGATTCTTACATTTAGTAATGTCATTTGGAGATAAGTAACAGTGGCAAATTCAGGTACAATCTTCTGATAACAGCTATTCAGACCCCAAAGCATTAATTTGCCTTTTTGATGGTGGGTGTGGGCCACTTTTGTGCTATTTTATTTATTTAGTGATGTCTGATTACTGGAAAATCTATCTGGGTAGGAGCCCATTTTCAGAAGAAGCTCAGGGAGAAAAGCTCCAAAGTATTACAAAACATTTTAAGGACAATAATTTTACAGTCTTTAAAAATAGTACAAAAAACAAATACAGTTTAAATAATTATACCAAATGAAACATAATATGAAAACATTGATTAGGAAAAGATACAAGAAAAGGTGACAACAATTTAACAGTTAAGAGAAATTTTAGCCAGTTTATAGAGAAATTAAAGGGAAGTTAGTAAAATACAAACAGAATTGCAATATGAAGTGAGAGAAAAGCAGACTTATGGTATATTTAGAGAGAAAGCCAGGGGAGAGAAATTAATAGAAGTAAGAAAGTGAGTGAAGAAAGGAGAGTTAGGAGATGTAAGGTATGAATAGGTAATTGTTCACATTTAAGGGTAATATTTATCCTAGTGTTGAGCAAGAACAGAGCCAGCTTTTGTCTAGGACGTCTTTTAGAATAGTTTTGAAGAATGGGAGGGAGGGTACTGGCCCGATGGTTGGAGATAATGAGTTATATGCCTTAGCAACATGATATGAGCACAGACAATACCCACAAGATTTAATAGGTTTGTGGACAGACAGCAGTTTTTTATTAGTGGATCGTAATGACCGACTAGGAACATAGTTGTGTAGAATGTTATTTAGTGTTGGACAAGCAGATGGATTCTGGATAATTTTATAGGTGGTAAGAAGCTGTGTAGGTGGGAGGTTGGTATAATGGTTTAGGTGTTAATCGGTTAGGCTTGAAATGGCCCGCAAGGGCAGTTAGCCTGGTACTAATCTATGAATCTTTAGTGTAATTACATCTCTCTTACATATTGTATGTTAGTTGATGGGGTAGTTTTAATTAATTTAGGCTTTTTAGTGCTATATAGTGGTGAGTTCTGAAAGGGGTATTTGCTGCAAAAGTTATCAACTTTGTTATAGCATTGTTCAAGTTTTGATTTTTGTGATGTCTGAAGGTTAGTAAGGATGGAAGCACCATAAATAAGTGTGGGGAAGAGATGAGTAGTGGCAAGTGTAGCTTTAGTTGCGTCAGTGAGAAAGTTTTTGGCTCCATGAAACATCCCTAGTTTTTGATGAGTTTTTCCTTACGCAATTTTGTATGTGCAGGTAAAATTTAAGATTACCATCCACTATCATCTCTAACAATTTGCTATGAAAAGTGACTTTGGTGGTTGTATTATCAAGAGAGAGGACTTTAAATTGCATTTTTTATGGGAGAGGGTTTTGGGAAAAAAATTGTAGTTTTTCTTTTTAGGGTTGAGCATGAGTTGCGAGTTACAAAGCCTTGTTTCAGTTGCTGTTAAAACTTCCTGAATAATTTTTTTGGAGTTGTGCCATGCTGTCAAAATTTCAACTTTTTCAGGCTATTTTTTTTTTTTTACTATCCCTTGACTTATCACATAACCCAAACAGCAGGCTTTTCTCTGTATGTAACTTAACTGGATTACTGTCAATTTATCTTGACACAGAGCATTTAAATTGGATTGAACTTTGGGAAGCTAGCTTATTCTGTCTTCAGAAAATATTACAGCATCATATCATACAGGTATACTGCAGGATATTTGGTGTGAGGTTGACCAATGTTATCCATCAGCCTCTGGAGTACTGTTGGTGCTCCACAGAGACCAACAGTCAGGAATCTATAATAGAATAATCCATGAGGTTTAGAAAATGCTTTTTTTTTCTTTAGTGCTTGGAACTAATGGGATTTGTGAATAGCCTTTGGTAAAGTCTAAAGTGGACAGAAACCCAACCTTCCCCAACTTTTCAGTCAGTTTATCCACTTGGGACATAGGATATGAATACAATTTGCATATGTTATTTAGGTTCCTAAAGACTGGGGGCCAGTATAGTAGGACTATTTGACTTACTTTGGAAATCTTCTATAACTCCATGTTTAAGCATTTCCATTCTTTATTTCTATCTGCTTGTCATTGGAACTCTGGTAGTCAGTATGCTATATAAGTGTACTTTTTCTTCCAGGCAAAGTTTCCATATGGTGTTGAATTAAATTAGTTTTACTAGCAACTGTGAAAAAATGTCTTTATTTCTGAGTGCAAATTATTTCATTTGTTTCACTTTATATAAAAAAATAATCACACCTCAAGGCTGGTCAAGAAGTATGACACATTTGACCATCTCCATGTACAATTCTCCATAAACAAAATCCCATACCATATCCTAGTGAGCTATAGGTCCCCTCTATAACCTAGGAAATAAATACCACTGAACTTGAGTCACTCTCCATTCAACTCAGTTATGCATGACTTCAACTACCTACTATAGGCCAGAAATCATGCCCAATCTCAGACTTGCAGAGTCAAAGATTCTTACACTTTATCAACATGAATGCTGTGGACAAACTAGTCCTTACACCCAGTCTCCCTTGAGTATAATATCTTCACTGGTCAGGTCAGACCATAAAACTATCGACTTTGAAATACAAATACAGTTTGAGACATCAGGTAACCCTGGTACTTTTAGGAATTATTCCAAAGCTAGCTTCCTACTTTTAAGAGACAAACTGACAGAATTCCAAGCCCCCCTCTAAACCCAGGGAATACCACTGCATAAACAAAGTCATTCACAAAAACCCTGTGCAATCATGTATATAGCCACATACAGTCAGTGGTACCTACCCAACATAAGCACAGGACTAACTCTAATGGCAAGTCACCCTGGTGGAATTCTAACATCAATAGGTTGTATAACAAAAGGAGTAAAAACATAGAAACTGCAATGTGCAGCAAAGTATAAGCTCCCTCATCAAACTACATAAACAACTCAGGGGACTAATTAAGTCCTCCAAAGCCAAATCTGAGGTAAAAGTTGTCTCTCAGGCTATGGACAACCACAAGACATTCTTTAGTTTTATACAAAACCTCAAAGGCAATACACAGCAATGTACCAAAGTAATTGTAAGTGGAATCATCTGTACTGACCAAGAGGCTATATCAAATCCACTGCCTGATAAATTCAGCTTCAGTTTTACCCTGCTATTCCTCAGACACCTCTCAAGAAATACCCTCAACCATATCTCCTCAACTATCACTACTGAATAGGTTGTCAATGCACACTCCATAGCCAAAAACACACAGTATCAGTGAGACCTGATAACATTCCAGGATGCCTTCTTAATAGTATGAAACATAGCCTGTCTGGCTGACTAGAAGCACTATTCAGTCCAAACAGGCTTCATACCAAGTGGGTGGAGGACTGCAGCTGTCATCCCTCTGCACAAGGATGGTTCATCCACACACCTGGGAAACTACTGACCCATAAGGCCATTGAAGGAATAATCATGGACATGATAAACAATGGCATAGGAAACCTTCTAACATTGGATCCAGCCCAGTTTGGTATTGTCAAGGGCAGGTCATGCCTACTCAGCCTGGTGGAAATGGGGTACATACTACCTATCAACTTGGCCAAAGAATTCAACACATTAATTCACTCATGCATTTGTAGACAAGCTCAAGAAACTAGGAATAAACCCCTACATCATCTGCTGGATTAACAGCTGTCTCACAGATAGGACAAAAGAAGTCAGGATACTGTAGGTGAGTGTACCTCCACAAAAAAGCCATTCACTAGTGGACTTCCCCTAGGCTGGGAGCAGGGGACTCTACCTTTGGATGTCTACTTCTCTGAAGTCAAGGCCAATGTCTGGCTGACCATATTTGCAGATGATTGCTAAGTGGGTGCAGTAATAGAATTCCCAAAAGACACAACCATCCTCCATGAAGGACTTATACAGACTAATAACTGGTGTCAGAGTTATGGTCTAAATCTCAGTGCCAAACAATGACCATTAGTATCTTTTAGAAAAAATGGCCACCTCCGGAAATTGCTGCATTGATGATATACCCTAAGAGTTAACCCTCTGGTCGAGGATTTGGGAAGGCATGTAGACAGTGATTTGACCTTTGACCATCATGAGTCTACTTGTAGTAAGGAAATCTTTCTATGTTACGCAACTTATGAGCAAGGGTATGGTATATAGGTCCAGAGATGTCATTGATCTGATGAACTTGGCCCCCATCAGACTAGTCATTGAGTACAATGCCTCCTTCAGTATGTACCTTGACCAGGAATATGTAACAAATGGAGCGTCCTGAGAGGCTTCTCACAAAAATAATACATGGTACATAAGTACGCCCTGTGCAGACCACCTCAAAGCCTTATCCTTGTATTCAGTCTCCTAAAGACTGCTGAGAGGCGATATATGGCTGGTCTTCAAAGCAGCCTCTGATCCAGCCCTTATGGAACTGTTTCACCTTTGTAAAACAAGTAGTATTAGAAATACCCATTCTAGGGATGTGAACCTCATCTGAAACATAAATAAGACATGCTAGATGAACAGGTATGTTTCTTATAGACTACCCCTTTTCCAGAATGAGCTCACCATCCATGTGAAGCACAGTTCCTTTCTACACTTATCCAAGTGCAACTTCGATCAATGGATGAGAAATTGTAAATTTGCCCCTGGTCTGCCACCTATGTTCCTATTAGAAAGAGGAAGCTTATAAATGATTGACATCTCATACGCAAGTTATACCCCCAAAAATTGAGTGGTATTATAACCTGTCAAATATGGTTGGAAAGCATGGTTAGGTTTAAAAAGGTCCTTTAGGGTCATTGGTCTAGTAATCACCTATGAGCCTATGAGACCCTGATAAGCCCTTCACTATCTTGTCTTCAGGAG
The DNA here is from genome assembly GCF_019279795.1 of Protopterus annectens. NCBI lineage: Eukaryota > Metazoa > Chordata > Ceratodontiformes > Protopteridae > Protopterus > Protopterus annectens. The sequence goes on from NC_056726.1 coordinate 1,951,478,517, forward strand.
ATGCTGTGGGAACCTTAACTTCCCTGGCAAGCATACTTACTACAAAAACTTCAGTCTCTCTTCATGATTTTAGAATATTTATGTTGTTCATCTGTTTTGGTTTCCCTTTTCACACTTATTTAACCTTATAATTCACGTCACTTACTTTCTCTATAACTACTAACGTTTTTTTTTTTTTTTGCATCTTTTGCAAGTAACTTACTTTCAGTTAGTGGGCACTAATACAAGTACTTTTACTTCTGACTTGAACTCTTTGATATGAGTAGTTCTATTATGTGCTTTATGTAGTACTTTCTCCATGTTTCCTCACTACAGGCATTACATTTCTTAACTTGTCCTATAGATCTGTAAAATGCCTTATTATGCATTTAAATTGGGTGTTCCATCTTCCCATTTTTATTTGTTTATTTATTTTTTGCTATATTTAGCAAGCCTAAGTGTTGCTTGTCATATAGCAATTCTGGGGGTGTAACTCATGTTGAGGCTTGGGGTATTTGGTCCCAACTTTTCCTATCTAACTGTACGGTCTTTCATAATACAGATGTTAAAGTTTTGTTAGAGCATTCAGCTGGCTCATGAGTTTGAGGGTAGTATACATATAGCCTTAGTTGTTTCATGTTAAAATACTGAAAAAAGCTCATACACTGCTTTCAACATGAATGGTATGCCTTTGTCAGAAAGAATTTCTCAGGGAATTAATTTCCTAGAAAAGAGTGCTTCCAGTTCTTTAGCTATGGATTTTGCATTGACTCTTCATAGATGTACTTCCACGACCAATCATTACCATGATAAACTGATGACTATTATTTGATTTTACAAGGGTACCCATAATGTTCTTTACCATGTACTCAAAAGGGGCCTCTACAATGGACAAGTATATCAAAGGTTTGTTAAATCCCTGATGGGAGCTGCTGTTCTTTGACACCCTGGGCAAGCTGCAAAAAAAGTGCTATATGTCCTTCATAATATCAAGCCAATAAAATATATGCAAAACTCTAGACTTCCTTTAGCCCATTCTTAAATGATCTCTGAAAATGTAGCTGTGTGCTAATTTAATTACAAGTGTTAAGGAACTAATAACTGGCTTTGTATTTGTTATCTCTCTCTTTGGTTACCCTGAATGGAGGTGATTTCTCAGCTCAAAATACGGATATTTAGTGGAGTTATTCTGTTCTTTCGGCTACTCATCTACTTTGTCTCTGTTCTCTTTAGCTTTGATTAGTGTATCATGTTCCCACTAAGCTTTCTTAATATTGACATGACTTATGTGGAAGTCAGTCAAATCAGTATTTTATTCAGCATGATGTGAAACAGGGGTCTACTACAAGCACCCAAGTCCAAGGTACTCAAAGACTACTCTGTCACAACCAGGGACTCAGGCATCCTGTAGCTCACACTGACAGCTACCAGCATTTAAACTCAAATACATGTTCAGTTAAGGTGTACCACCCATGTCAAGATAGTGGGGTTGCCACATCTTACCCCAAACACAGTAGTTGAGTTTGAGCAAGGTAAGTCTGGCAACCATAGTAAGGTAGTTGGAAAGGGGTGATAGTGTAGATGAGGGTTTCTGCCAGTGATTTGTTGTGGAATTTAGGTTTTAGGGAAGGGGAGCTTTAGGTTTAGGGAGCAGGATGGGAGTTTCGGGTTATGGAGTGATCAAAAACATTAGGTTTAGGGAGCTGATAGGAAGTTTTAGGTTTAGGAAACTGGAGGGAAGTTTTAGGGTTTTGAAGCAATCAACAACTTTAGGTTTACGGAGTGGAAAGGGAGTCTTATACTGAGGGTATGGGAGGGGAGTTTATGGTTAGGGAGAGAGAGTGGACTTTTAGGGTCAAGGAGCAATCAGCAACCTAAGATTTGGGGAACAGGGAGTACAGTTTTAGGATTAGAGAGTGATCAGTAACTTCTGTGTTAGAAAAGAGAGTACTATAATTAGGGTTAGGGACCAGGTATGAGTTATATGGTTAGAGTTAGGGTTCTGGTAGGGCTATGCAGTGCAGTAGGGTTGGATGGTAGGAGGGCTGCATAATTAACTAGCATTTGGATGGTGAGAGTGAGAGCATGAGTGTGGTGAGCTACTAGCACGTGAGCCCTTGTAGCAGACCGGTGAAATGGAGGCTGTGGCTTCATCTAAAAAAGCAGGTACAGATTTTCTCCTTCATCTAATTCATCCCCTATAAAGGGCAATTTGTGACAATAATTTTCTTTCATCAGGGATGCTGACTGCTTCCCTTGTTTTTGCACATGTGTAGTTTTACCTGCTTTTCCCTTAAAGTCTTGTTTCTTTTTTGGCTGGCTCTGTTTCATATAGCAGGAGGAAGCTTAAGGGCAGAGGTGTACCCATATTCATCAAGGATACCCATATCTCCAGGTTAGTAGCGCAGCATGATGCCCCAGAGATCATCCATGCACAACTATCAGCAGGCAAAACCACATTTCAAGTCGTAGCCGGTTATAGATCGCCCACCATGTCCTAAGATGCTCACTCTGCATTCCTTGAGACATTGGAAAATATAAAAGTCCTACCCAACACCATAATCTTGGGTGATTTCAACTACCCTGGTATAGACTGGGCGAACTACCAATGTTCCAACTCCTATGCTCAGTGATTCATAGAATTTATAAATTCAAATGCCCTTGAACAACTAGTATGTTCCCCCACTAGAGGGGACAACATATTGGATTTAATCATTACAAATATGGGCGCCCATTGTACCACACCCGTTATCACCCCCTCCTTGGTCAGATCCGGCCACAAACTGAAAACCCTGGCCATCCTCACCCCTCCACCTCCCCCAGTCAAAGAAACCTTAGTTAAAAACCTTTCCAAAGCAAACTTCAAACTACTTGCATCCGAAGTGGAAAGCTTCACTATTCCCTTGCAGAAGGATAATGATATCCAGGATGCGGAATCCTACACCAAGGCACTCTATATGCACCTTCAGGATTGCATGGACCGTGCTGTCCCAAATAAAACCAAGACTCCTTCCTCAAGCAAGAAGAAACCAGTCTGGTGGACCCCGGCCATAAGCAAACTTTACAATAAAAGGAGGAGACATATACAAAAAAGGCCAAATCTCAAGTAGAAAAATCATCCCTGATCAGCATTAGTAAGAAATTGAGGGTCCTCATCAAGTCAACTAAAGCTAATTTTGAAAAGAAATTTGCCAAGGATAACCATAAGGCCTTCTATGGCTACATCAAAAACCTAAATGGTAATGCTCAGATCTGTTCTGAGCTAGTACAAAATGGAACAAAATACACTGACCCTTCTGACATTGCCAACATCTTGGCTGACAGGTTCAGTACAAATTTCTCTCCCCCTCTCACCACCTACAGGGCCTATTACCATTCCAGGAGATTGTGTAAGTCCAATTATTACTGATACGTTGGTTAACAAGGCTATATCTAAAGCTAAAAGCACTGCCTCCATGGGACCAGATGGTGTCCCAGGCTGTGTCATACACGAGCTCCAAAAGGAATTAACCCCGCATCTTAATACCATGTTCAGTCTCAGCCTCTCCACACGATATGTGCCCATAGAATGGCACACGGCAACGGTGGTCCCGCTACACAAGGGTGGGGCCACAACTGACCCTGGGAACTACCGACAAATAAGCCTGACCAGTCTGATCTGTAAGGCTATGGAGCGAATCATTATGGAACTCATAAATGGAGAGATTGGGAACCTCCAGTCGCTGGACCCCACATAGTTCGGCTTCGTCAAGGGCAGATCATGCCTCCTGAACCAGGTGGATTTCTTTGAGACAGTTACTCAGGCTATAGATAAGGGAAAGGAGGTACACACGGCTTACCTTGACCTTGCTAAAGCATTTGACACCATTCCCCATTCAGGTATTATTGATAAGCTCACCAGCCTGGGCATAAACCCTTACGTCACAAGATGGATCACAAACTGGCTCTCAGACAGATCCCATAAAGTAAGAGTAGCGGGACCTATGTCCGAATCCAGACCAGTAACGAGTGGTGTGCCTCAGGGCTCTGTCCTGGGGCCCCTCCTGTTTGGCATATACTTCTCAGAAGTACAGGCAAGCACGGAAGGGCTGTGGCTGACTAAGTTTGTGGATGACTGCAAACTGGGTGCTATAATAGAGTCTCCGGCCAACATGGAGATCCTCCAGAAGGGCCTAAATGAGACTGATGCATGAAGCCATGGTCTCAAGCTAAATGCAAACAAATGCGTAGTAATCCCCTTTGGAAAAAACAGAGTACCCGCAAACTACAACATAGGAGGTAATCCCCTGAAATCTGAACAAGAAATAAGGGATCTAGGGACCCAAGTAGATAGTCAGCTTTCCTTTGATAACCATGTTGCCAAAGTGGTTAGAAAATCCTTCTATGTGACCCATCTGATCACGAAAGGGTTCGCATCAAGATCTAAGGATGTAATGGTACCCCTCTACTCTTCCCTCATCAGACCCACTATTGAGTACAATGCACAAATTGGAATGTACCTGGCTAGACATCTCCAGAAGCTGGAGAGACCACAGAGGTACCTAACCAAGAGGATTACTGGCCTCAAACAGTTGCCCTATGCAGCACGATTGAAAAAGCTAAGACTGTTCTCTGTTGCATACCGCTTTCTCAGAGGCGATCTCTGTCTAACGTACAGAGCCATGTCCAACCCAGAATTGTTGAACATGCTCCATCTTAGCAAAACCAAATCTACTCGAGCTACACGCTCTAGGGATATAAACCTCAACACAACAATGAATAGAATATGCTGGAGGGATAGATTCCCTTCGCAGAGACTTCCCTTACTATGGAACAGGGTCCCGATCTACATAAGACAGAGCCCCTCACTATCACTCTTCAAGAGGAACCTTGGTGAGTGGATGGGTAACAGAAAGTTCACACCGGGGTTCACACCAACAGCACTACTAGATAGGGGCCAAGGGTACTAGCTGCTAGTACAAGGATCTAGGGAACTACTAAAGGGGTGGTGAATACCGCACAACGTGGCTGGGCTAATATATGCCTTCGGGCAGATAGCCCAGTACCAACCTATGAACCTAAGATTCTGATCAGGTTCTCCTTTTTTCTTAACTATGAAACCCATCTGTCCCTGTAGAGTTTCTTTACCTATTTCCCCTTATATGTTCTTAATTGAGAGCCATTCTCTGTCAGTCTCTATAGTGATTCCTTTTATAATTTTAACTGAGGGAGACTTTTAATTAAAGTCATCCCTTCTGTCAGTTTCTTTACTGACTTCTTTCAGTACTTTAACAAGAGTCTGTTGGCAAGACTCACATTTATCCAACCTTTCCACCCAGAGACAAATCTTAGCTTTTGGTGTCTTCTAGCCTTGCATGTTTTCTTTTACTGGGGTTATGTACTTCTGAGAGTGCGTCTGGATGATCAATGTCCCCATAACTTCTATAGCCCTTTGAACTGGAAAAAATCTTGACCAATGATCACATCATAAAACAAATCATGCACCTGAGCTACAATATCTAATACTTTGTCCAAGAGAGTCTGAATGTCTACTTATGTTACAGGTGTAGTCCCACTTTTCTCCATGTACATATATCCCTTCAGTTTTCTGCTAACTATTTGTCTTATGCCTGCATAAATATTGTAGTTTAAATAGCATACTCAGCCTTCTGTAATCTAACAATCCTAGTAATTCTCTCCCTTCCACTACAATAGTGTAGTACATGAGTTTGGTGACAGCACAATGAAAGAATGCAAATTCGACATTTCTAAAAATTACCAGTTCAGCATTATCACATTCCCCTGGTTTGTTTTCAGTCACAGTTTCTTTAAAAGACTGACTTTTGGCTAATGTCAACAGTTTTCACAGGCATATTATTTCTGTTATTAACATGGCAGCATCTGGTTGTGTCATCTTTTAGAGCATTTAAAATAAACTCCTTCAAATAATGACACATATTCATTGGTTATAGGCAGATAAGCATACTTAGGTGATAGTTTATTGTTATCACATCGTGCATGCAACTTTGAATTCAAATCTGCAGTTTGACTTCGTATTTGCAAGCTTGCTTAACACCAAATGCTGTACTATCACAACTACCATGTCAGAAGACTTAAGTTACTAGGAAGTGCTCTGCTGGGAATTGATCTACAGCCAAAATTTCCAGAATGGTACTTACACTGTTTATATCAGGTTGTAACCACAGTTTTAAAATATATTTTAAACCAGCTGTTTGTAATTTTATAATTCTGTCCATACTATACAGTTATGAAACTTAAGGGACTGCACTTCAGGCAAGACTCAGTCCTTGTCAAAGTTTCTTGTTTAATTTTGTGGTGAATATGTGCATCTGTGTTTTCAAAAGCCATATATGTTCTCAGAGCATTTCTGGTTAGATGGGATGTAAGAACTCTGCCTCATTCAGCCTGGGGCCACATCTGTCTCTAACCAAATACCTTTTAAAAGGCAGTAAGTAAGCCTCTACATCATCATTTGATCCAATCTTCTTCAGGACTGTACTGGACTTATGGAGTTCCAGTGAGGTGGACAGCTGGTTTAGCATGATGGAAATCTGCTGCTCAGTTCTCTCTCTTGAAGTCTGACCAAGCAATGGTCAGTTCTTACTTGAAGGTTTATCAGATGCTGCTCGGTGGCTGCATTTCTCTCCTGAAGTGCTGCAGTGGAAGTAACCAGTACTTTTTTTTAAATCTGCCAAAACCTTCAATCATTTTATTCAGTTTTTCACCCAGAACTCAACAGCTACAGCCAAGATGCACATTTGGTTGATCTCACCACAAAGCCAGCTTCACCCAGGGTAATGAATGAGTTTCCCAAAACACAGCACTGTTTTTTGAATGTGGTTAGTGATTTGATACTCTGGCAGTCTAATACTGATGAGCAATATCAGTCAAGTAATGCAGGAAGCTTGGGATAGCCACAGTATGCAGGAAGACTGCAGCTGTTGTCCCTTGCCTTGCTAGTTATGGGAAATTTAGATCCTAAATCAAAATAATAATTTCTTAGTTACAACCATTTGCTTTCCCAACATTTCTGACAAAGTACTCTTTTAAAATCGACAACTCATTACATTTCTAAAGACTAGTTCCCAGTTACCTTTCTCTGTTCCAGTACAACTCCAAAATTTGCTATTGAGCTGTCTAAAGAAAAAAAATCTCTAAAACAAAAATGTTCAACCTTCTGGATTTTGTTGCATACTTGGGATCCATACACATCTTCTCATTGTTAATTTGTACATTGCCTTTCAATTATCTCTCTTCCCAATCTTTTCTAACCTCCTGTTATTGATTCTTACAGTTATCATGCAATATTGTATATGTTCTACTAATTATCCCTTTTTTTAGTAGCAACTTCTGTTCTAGATTCAATTAAAACAGATTAAATTAAAAACTCTACCAGAGCAAGTCTTTCACTTAGCTTTCCCCTATCCTTTTCTCTTTGTGTATAGTCTTTTATCAGTCACTGGTTGATAAGGCAGTCTCTAATCTGCAGTCCACACTCCTGCTTAGTGTCATCCCAATATATTACCTTTCTGAGTCTAGTCATTTGCTCCTTTTGCCAATTTTCTCCATTAAATTCCAACCCCCTCTTGCCTATTTTCTATACCCCTACTTGTAGTCATTCCTAGTGGTACAATATCCTATCTCCATCCCCATGTAGGCTTAGTTCCTAGAATACTTTCTGCAACTTCATGCATCTAATATTCTCTATGGTTATTTATAGCTAAAATCTAACTCTTTCTTTACTTTTCAAATTCTCCCCATTTCACCATCATCTCTTTCCACTTTGATTTACAACCTTCTACTTCTGTTCTGTATTTGAGCCTTAACTGTGTAGCTCTAAAGTATCCCTTCATATTAGGTAATCCTAAACCTCCTTGCTCTATTGGGAGAATCAACATATCCCACTTTACTCTTGCCTTCTTCCACTCCCAAATAAATTCTTTCAACACATTATTAATTATAGTCCACAAATTCTCATCTGGTTAATAAAAATATGACTGACCTGTATATAAAACTAAAGCAATTAGAAACAGTTTCACTACTTGTATCTTAAAATCCATATTGATAATCAAGAGCTTCCAACTTTTCAGTTTTTTTATAATCTTTCACACTTACCTTACCTACCATAATAGAATTCTTTTAATAAATACACCTAAATACTTTATCATACCTTTGTAGATATGTGCATTGTTAAACCGATTTGCATGTAGGTACAATACATAGTTTACCTATAATATCCTGAAAAAACTGAATCTATCTCAAAATGCTTGGATGGTGCAGTGGTGCAGTGGTTTATGTTGTTGCCTCACAGCAAGAAGCTCTCTGGTTTGATTCTTGGCTGGTGTTTCTTCTGTGCGGAGTCTGCATGTCCTCCCTGTGTTTGTGTGTTTTTCCTCCGGGTACTCTGGTTTCCTCCCACATTACAAAGATATGCGTCTGGAGCGGTTTCTCCCTGGGTCTCCGCTGAAAATTGGCTCGTTCCAAGTTGGACTTTCCTGGTAAGCAAATGTTAAATAAAAATAAATAAATGTACAGCAGCACTGAAATGTCTTTTTCTTGATTTATCAAGTCCAAAATAATATCAACTTCAAATATAGCTAACTTTTCTTTATTACTATACAAGCTGTAACCCTAATTTTGTGAGGACCTTATTTTCTCTGTCAATTACTCTAAATATAAAGCAAATAAAGGAGAAAGAAGATCCCCCTGCCTGTTTTCTCTGTTCCAACATAGCTTGTTGGAGAGGAAATCTCCTACCTTAATTCTAGCCTCTGATCCTTCATATAGTTTCATAATCAACCATATTATTTTAGCAACTATCTTATGCTACCATTGCCAAGTCATAAAATCCAAGTCTATTCTTTCAAATGCCTTGTCTATATCATAGCCCACCAACAATAGCAGTGTTTTTTAAACTCCAGTTTCCTTCAGGTCATCATTATTCTGTTAATGTTGTCAAATGCTTGCCACTCCTCACAAAATCACATTGATCCATATCTAACACATTTGCTGTTCTCCTAGTTAGTACAGACATAAACACTTTACACTCATTGTTTAAAACTGAAATGGGTCTATATGAAGCTAGGTCTGAAGGGTCTCAATGTTATTTGTGAAATACAGTTACCACAGCTTTCTTCTAAGATGCTGGTACCTCCTCCCCTCTTAATATATTATTAAGCAAAGCATTCCAGATTTTTATTACATACTTTTTTCCTTTTCAAATTCCAAATTTCCACAGGAATGTCATATGTACCTGGAGACTTCTGTGTTGATTGATTATACACCACCATTTTTATCTCATCCCTTCTTATCTTTGTTATTAATTGTTTAGCATTATCTGCCTCTAATCTTGGCATAACTAGATCTTCCATAAATATTTCCATTTATTCCCTTTTCTTAGTTTTCATGTTCCTGTGCTGTATTCAAATTTTCATAAAATGTTCAAAATTCTCTAATGTCACCATGGGTATCTTTGGTTATTTTCATGTTATAAGCTGCCCCTAAGTTTGGCAACAACCCTTTCTACAGTATGTTTTGTTGCCTAATTCACTGTGCTAAAAGTTTTTGTGCTCTGGAGTTATCAAAAATAGTTGCTTAACTGGAACCTTACTAAAGTCATGCATATTATTAAGATATTCCCTTGTTTTCCGTTTAGCACTTTGGAATTGCTCCTCTTCTTGCTCTGTTGGATTCCTCTGATTCTGCAATCATGTAGCCTTTGTCAGCTCCTTCTAAGTAATTTCTATAACATCTCTGTCTCTCTTATTTTTAAAACAATGTGTTTCCATCTTGGAAAGCTTTTTTTTTCATTTTTAATCAATAATTGTGCACATATGGTTGTTGGTGGTGACTGTTTATTGTTACCTATCATGTCTATGTTATCCTAAAACTGTATTAAATGTATACATCTAGGATCTTTCTTAATTTAACATTATCTCCCAGAATCCCTTATTAACATCTAATACAGAAAATAACTTAACATCTGTCTGCTGCTATTGCAAGTACTGTAACTACAATACCAAAAGGGAGAAATGTATAAGAATATGAGGTTGCGGTATACTGCATTATTGCCCACACTCTGACATAAAGTGACATCAGAGTTAGTATATACAGGTAGCATTTTAACTGTTTCTCACTTACTGGGGCTGGAATCATTCTTCAGTTTTCATATCTGTACTCATAGTTTCGGTACTTTTATTTATAACATAGAACTGAACTTAACATTTGGTGAAACTGAGACTACATTGTGTAATGGTTTTGTTTTTGGTTGTATCTGCGTCTTAGCGACATCTAAAATGTATGTTCTCTTGAATTCCTACTAATTTCTACTACTAAGACCAGTTGGTGGTGCTGCGGTAGCGCTGTCGCCTCACAGTTAGATGTTGTCCTGTTCGATTCTCAGCTAGACCGTCTTCTGTGTGGAGACATGCATGAATGGGCGTTCCTTCGTTGTAGGTTGTGCGTCAGAACTGGCAGCTCAGCACGTGAAAATCTACTGCCAATCATTAGCGGACCGGAGTTCCGCTGTGGCGACCTCTAACCGGGAAAAGCCGAAAGACACAACAACTGATATACAAACCTCTGAACTTCTTTTCTCAAGAATTCTGGCAAAGCCAAAAATAATGGAGCCACAAAATCCCAAAAGGAGGGACAATTTTTAAAGATTACTCTAATCCACTTAAGAATTTAATAGAACAAAAGTTTTTACACATATATGCATTTTCTGCACATTAGAAAGTATGAAGTGCTAATGTTTGGCATTATTGACTGATTGTAATCCTTAGTGAATTACCTGAAAATCAAAAAGTTTACTAGGAACAGGGCAAACATATGAAGCAAAATTGGGGACATTATCCAAAATTCTGGATAGTTAACAGGCATGCTGACACAGCATCTGGACTCATATGACTATGATATTCTCATAGCAAGCAACCTATGTAAATAAGTCAGCTTAGTCATGAAAAAATTGATTTTCTATAGCTTTGTGTAGTATTCAAGTTGGATGCGCAAGGGTGCAACTGTTTCTATGCACTTATGTTCTGTGCTTATACACCAAACATAACATCTTAAAAGCAGAATAACCCAAACATATTACTGAAACTACCATTCTGAGCTAGTGGTATCATTTGAAAGAAGATCTTTATTATTTTTCTGTTTTGAAAAGTCACAGGCCAAAATCTGCTGACCCAAAGTCTTTGGCTGATGTCCTAAATACACCAGTAATGTACACACTGATTTACTTAAAGTGTCTTTAGCATCAATGCTTAAAGGTATTTTTTGACAAAATGTTATACTCCATATGATTATGTTGTTAAAATTCACTATTTAATTTGTCAATCCCAAGCTTTTCTTGCAAGGCAAACCGGTTGGGTCTATGTTACTTGATCAAAATTTCACAATCTCGAGCAAGAAACATAGAAACCTACTTAAGCGAAAGTGCACTACAAGGTCTACTTGTGTTTTTGACAAACAGAAGATCGAACCCACTTAAGCAAAAGTGCACTACATCGACAGTGCACTTTCGCAAAAGCTGATTCAAAACAAACTACTTTAAACAACCCCCACCCCCACCCCTACTTAAATATACTAACTCCGAGAGTGCACTACAGTGGGGAAAAGGGTATATTTCCTTGTCCCCACTGTAATGTGCTTCGGCAAATCAGTTTATGCGAAAGTGCACTGTCGATGTAGTCCACTTTCGCTTAAGTGGGTTCGATCTTCTGTTTGTTGAAAACACAAGTAGACCCAACTAGGGCTTCTCATATACAATGAGGAACAAATCAGATTTCTGGATCCAAAGTTCTCAGCTTTTTACTAAATTGTCTTGAAGTAAGAAAAGATGAAATAGAAAAGGGGCATTAATTACAACGATCTTAACTTTTTATGATTTTTAAGACACATTTCTTATCTTACCTCAAAGTTTGCTATGACCTTTATGAAATATGTGATATTATGACATTAACAGTGAGGGTCAAAGTCACTGTATAACTCCAATCCTTACAGTTAAGAGATTTCATGTTCTTCTGAAAATGCATATTTAATGCAAATCCATATAATTTTATTCTATAAAGCTTCTGAGAAAAATGTCAGGATTTTAAAAAGGATTCCTGATAATTATTTTGCCTTTTTATTATTTTATCATAATCTAAAACTGTTTATAATCAGGATAATGAGTTACCCTAAGTTTTTGATAGTATACATGATGGCCAAGATTTGAAAAGATGGCTGGGCCATGTTATACACAAACTGAAGAAGCATGCAGGTCTTTGCATTTGGACATATACCTGCATCTAATTATAAGAAATAGAATCTGGATGCTGAGCCAGTTCATTGCAAAAGTAAAATTAACAGAATATACATCAAAATCCAAGTGTGCTATGTGATATGATACAAGTGGAGTATTAATGGACATGTTTCCATTATACTACAGTGTGTTGTCATGCATAAGTACCAGTATACCAAAGCCTACAGAGTTATAATACACTAAAATAAGTGGGGATAGTTGAGAGTATGCTGGTATGTCCAGGACACAGAATGCCAACCATGGGCTTGTACGGCCAAAAACAGTACCACAAAATATGAAGAACAGAACGGTGTTCATGATGGGAGGACCTGCCAAGGGAATCTTTAAATGTATAACAAGTGATATGAATAATACATGTACACCATCTCCCCACATCTTTTATGCCTGTTTTGAGGTTTGTCAATCCATTTTCCAGCCCCAACTCATTGATAGCCATACCCTGGCTCATTTGTTTTCATTCACTAACATAGAGGGACATTATCGCTTTACATAAGCATTGTGGCACTTTTTCCTGATGTGTAGACTGTAGATAAGTATACAATGTTTGCCTTCTACTACCAGTCATAACAGGTAGTTTTCTCCTAGTTTGTGCATCCCTTAATTGATAGGCACCTTCTAATGTGCCTTTTAACATGAAGGTGTACTGTACTGTAGGGACCCCTTAACACTTACAGTAAGGCAAATACTTCAGTATACCAGTTTTAGTTGAGATGCCATGCCTACAAACATAATGTAACTTACTTGCATTACTTGATTTGGAATCATGTCATGCAAGTACAACATAAATCAATACCTTGAGACAGTGATCGTTCTGATAGATAGGAACTGGTAAAACCTTTACTGATGAGATCAACATGCATGGCTCCCTAGAAGACTTACTACAGTAAGCCCCCCCCCCCCAATCTCTCTCTGTCTCTCTCTCTGTCTCTGCCTCCAGGGCTTGGTATTGCCCTCAGGTTGGATCAATGATAAGAAAATGGATTGGATACTGATTGCTGCCCTGATATTTTGGAATCTGGTCCCTTGCTTCTAGAGATATGACTTTGGGAACTATAATTTGTTGTTTTGAAGGAAAGATAGACCCCCGGATTCACTAATCTTCCGTGCAGGACTAAGTTAGTCCTGCACGGAACCACCCATTTAGGAGCAGGATGGCAGCTTGCCATGCATATTAATGAAGGCACACTGTCCAAGCTCCCAGGTATATATGGAGTGTGTACGAGTGCAGGGGGCATGTCTGAGAGCAGAGCTCTCAGAATAAACATGCCCCTGCAATGTACAACAGCAGAAAGTATTAAGAAAGAGCGAGATTGCTCATAGATGTCTGCATATCCCCAGCAACAGTTCCCCATGTGTACAACAGCAACAGTACTAAAAAAGTAAATGAAAAAAAACTTTTAATTTTTTTTAAATCCGAGTACAGCTAACCATAGGTGCGTGGGTGTGTCCATCACTTAGCTACAGTTAAAGCAGCTTAAAAGGCTGAAGAGGATAACAAGGATAAGATATATGCAACTGAAACAGCACAGCAATAGTGTAGTGGGCAGAACATTCGCCTAATGAGCAGGCATTTCTGGTTTGAGTCCCACTACAGCACAGTCTATTTTACATGGTAACGCAAGGTATAACCAATAGCTTTGTTGCAAAACCCACTAAATAACACATATTTATGAACTGGAGTACTGCAGGAAATGCATATGTGAAGTATCAGTGTCATAATGAATAAGGCACTAGTAAGCAGGTTTAAGCACAAATAAGCAGTAGTAACCATAAGTAAGCACAAGCAGGAGCGGCCTTAGGTCAACTGGTGCCCTAGGCAAAAGGGCTCCATAGCGCCCCCCACCACACCACCAGGTGCCCCCATCTTGATCTGCCTACACCAAACAAATACTGGAAAAGCAACCCTGCTAGATTGCGCCCTAGGCAGCCGCCTAGTTGGCATATGCCTAAGGCCGGCTATGAGCACAAGCAAGCGTGTTTAAGTGTGTATGTGCGGGGGTAAGTACTGCCTACACAGATTAAGCAATGTAGAAGCTAACTGAGTATAAGAAACTGTAACCAGAAGGTAGCGGTGCTTACTGCCATGCAAACACGTGCACACCCGCTTATAGCTGCTGTAAAGTGCCTTAATCACTCTGTATCCAATGGCCTGTGTTCTACCCAGCAACAAAATAAACAGCCTTTGCAAGGCTCAAACTCAGGACCATGCACAAAGTGATTTACCACTAAGCCATGCCATACATACATAAATCTGATGTTTTCAGAAACATAACATCCAGCCCAGTCATGCAACAATACAGAGAAAGTATACCAGCATCTAGATGTATGTGTGAGTGTAAATATATTAATATCTAAACAGATACAACATATCTATATATGTATATATATATATATATATATATATATATATATATATATATATATATATATATGTATATTTACAAATATATACATATATATAAATATATCATCATCTTCTTTCGGCTGTTCCTGTTATGGGTCGCCACAGTGGATCACCTGTTTCCATTACTTCCTGTCCTCTGCATCTTGCTCTGTCACACCAACCACCTGCATGTCCTCTCTCACCACATCCATAAACCTTATCTTAGGCCTTCCTCTTTTCCTGTTACTTGGTAGCTTCATCCTTAGCATCTTTTTCCCAATATACTCAGCATCCCTCCTCAGCACATGCCCAAACCAACATAATCTTGCCTCTCTGACTTTGTCTCCAAACCTTCCAACCTGGGCTGACCCTCTAATATACTTATTCCTAATTCTGTCCACCCTCGTCACACCCATTGCAAATCTTAACATCTTTAACTCTGCCACATCCAGCTCAAACTCCTGCCTTTTTGTCAATGCCACTGTCTCCAACTCATATAACATAGCTGGTCTCACTACCCCCTTGTAGACCTTCCCTTTCTCTCTTACAGGTACTCGTCTGTCACAAATCACTCCTGACTGTCTTCTTCACCCACTCCATCTTGCCTGTACTCTCTTCTTCACCTCTCTTCCACACTCACCGTTACTCTGAACTACTGACCCCAAGTATTTAAACTCATCCACCTTCGCCACCTCTACTCCTTGCATCCTCACCATTCCTCTATCCTCCCTCTCATTCACACACATATATTCTGTCTTAGTCCTGCTGACCTTCATTCCTCTTCTCTCTAGAACATATCTCCATCTCTCCAGGGTCTCCCCCACCTGTTCCCTACTCTCACTACAGATCACAATGTCATCTGCAAACGTCATAGTCCACGGGGACTCCTGTCTGATCTCGTCTGTCAACCTGTCCATCAGCATTGCAAATAAGAAAGGGCTCAGAGCTGATCCTTGATGTAACCCCACCTCCACCTTAAACGCATACGTCACTCCCACAGCAGACCTCACCGCTGTCACACTACCCTCGTACATATCCTGTACCACTATTACATACTTCTCTGACACTCCTGACTTCCTCATACAATACCACAACTCCTCTCTGGGCACCCTGTCATATGCTTTCTCTGAGTCTACAAAGACACAATGCAACTTCTTCTGACATTCTTTGTACTTCTCCATCAACCCTCTCAGAGCAAACATTGCATCTGTAGTGCTCTTTCCCAGCAAGAAACCATACTGCTGATCACTAATCATCACGTCCCTTCTTAACCTAGCTTCCACTACTCTTTCCCATAACTTTATGCTGTGACTGATCAATTTAATCCCTCTGTAGTTACTACAGCTCTGCACATCACCCTTATTCTTAAAAATCGGTACCAAAATACTTTTTCTCCATTCCTCAGGCATCCTCTCACTTTCCAAGATTTCATTAAACAAGCTGGTTAAAAACTCCACTGCCATTTCACCTAAACACCTCCATGCTTCCACAGGTATGTCTTCTGGGCCAACAGCCTTTCCATTCTTCATCCTCTTCATAGCTATCCTTACTTCCTCCTTGCTAATCCATTGTACTTCATGATTCACTATCCCTACATCATCCATCCTTTTCTCCCTCTCATTCTCTTCATGCATCAACCCCTCAAAGTACTCTTTCCATCTCCTCAACACACTCTCCTCGCTTGTGAGTATGTTTCCCTCATTATCCTTTATCACCTTTACCTGCTGCACATCTTTCCTAGCTCGGTCCCTCTCTCTAGCCAATCGGTACAGGTCCTTTTCTCCCTCCTTAGTGTCCAACCTTTCATACAACTCTTCATATGCCTTATCCTTAGCCTTCGCCACCTCTCTCTTTGCCATGCACCTCATCTCCTTATACTCCTGTCTACTTTCTTCATCTTTCTGACAATCCCACTTCTTCTTTGCCAACCTCTTTCTCTGTATACTCTCCTGTACTTCCTCATTTCACCACCATGTCTCCTTGCCGTCCTTCCTCTGTCCAGACCTCATACCAAGCACCTTTCTAGCCATCTCCCTTACTAGCTCTGCTGTAGTTACCCAGCTATTTGGTAACTCTTCACTGCCACACAGTGCCTGTCTTAACTCATCCCTGAACTCCACCTCACAATTACCCTTTTTCAATTTCCACCATTTTATCCTTGGTGCTGACCTCACACTCCTCCTCCTCCTCTTCTTGATCAACAACATCATCCTACAAACCACCATCCTATGCTGCCTAACTACACTTTCCCCGGTCACCACTTTACAGTCTCCAATCTCCTTCAAACTGGCCCCTCTACATAAGATATAATCCACCTGTGTGCATCTTCCTCCACTCTTGTATGTCACCCTATGCTCCTCCCTCTTGTTAAAATATGTATTCACCACAGCCATGTCCATCCTTTTCGCAAAATCCACTACTATCTGACCTTCTGCATTCCTTTGTTTAACACCATGCCTACCCATCACTTCCTCATCCCCTCTGTTCCCTTCACCAACATGCCCATTGAAATCTGCTCCAATCACCACTCTCTCACCCTTGGGTACAGTCATCACCACTTCATCCAATTCACTCCAAAATTTTTGTTTCTCATCCATTGCACACCCAACTTGTGGAGCATATGCACTAACAACATTCATCATTACACCATCAATTTCCAGCTTCATAAACATCACTCTATCCGACACTCTTTTCACCTCCAAAACACTCTTAGAATACTGTTCCTTCAGAATACCTCCTACTCCATTTCTCCTGCCATCCACACCATGGTAAACCAATTTGAACCCACCTCCGATACACCTAGCCTTACTCCCCTTCAATCTGGTCTCTTGCACACACAATATACCAACCTTCCTTCTGTCCATCATATCAGCTAGCTCTCTCCCTATACCAGTCATACTGCCAACATTCAAAGTTCTGACCCTCACTACCACAGTCCTAGCCTTTCTCCTCTCTTCCTGCCTTAGGCCATGCCTTCCGCCTCTTCTCCTCCTTCGGCCAACAGTACCCCAATTTCTGCCAACACCCTGTTGGCTAACAGTACATGCAAATGCCTACATTGACACATAGATATGTCTACACCTATATGTCAACATATACACAGCAAGGTACATATATGTATGCAGATATATACCTATGTAGGTATATAGGGACATAGTCATATATATGTAAGCAAATATATATATATCTATATAGGTATATGTGGCAATACATCTGTAGACAGCAATGGTAGAGTAACAAAAACAAATATGTCCACATGCACCGTTAATGGGGTTGAGAAGCCCCAAACAATATATGTCTTGTATGGATAGGCATACCCCCCCACAGCCAAACACGTCCACTCTGCAATACACTACCAAGTGGTGCAGATCCCATAACCAGGACCTGACATGACATGGGCACAAGATGTTAACAGTACTACATCCCACCCTATATGATGTTAGGTTGGTATGGGTAACATATCATGCAATACAGTCTGGCTCCCATAGGACATGTAAAATGTGGAAGCTATCAACATTCCCAGGATATGTATACACAGACACATATATGCAGATACAGATATACATATCTATATCTCTATATATATATATATATATATATATATATATATATATATATATATATATATATATATATTTACATATACATGTGACTACACATACACACGCAGAGATATGTACAGTAAGATACATATGTAGAAGGTGCACAAAATATGGAACAGCCACTACAGTTCTATATACTATTGCTACTGTAATTGGGATTGTCTTCACAGACATGGTGTGTGTGGGAGTTCACATCTGCTTTCCACATGTGTGCCATTGCCTACTGACAGACTTCCTAAGGACATCATAGTAAAGTACCACAGCTAGCACTTACTGCCCCTGTCGACTGCAGCAGAGATATTGGCCAATATGTGTGCACATTCTGACACACTCTGTACAGCCCAGAGGTATACACATAACCCCTTGGTGCAAAACATGTGTACCTTGCCTGCCAATATTGATGTTAACCGCCATGCAGATGGGTATAACACATAATGACTGGTATACATATGCCAACATAGGTTATGCATTCACACACCCCTCTCTGGCCTGACATGTAATAACCGCTGGCACAAGGGTGCCATGGCCACATACTATCCACTAGATATTGCCATACATCTGTACAGTATCCCACTGCTCTATCTGACATACATGACTGTTAACGGAGGTCCGGCAGCAGTATATCTGGCAAGTATCTGCACATGACATCTCACTGGGTAAGTACACTAAGCTGCTAGGCATGTAACAATGCACTGTGCAGGCTACAGGCAGACTGGCACAACACTGGCCTTCATCTCCTATGGGGGAATGCACATGTACCTGCATATATAGCAGGCTGTACAGGCATGTCACAGCACAGGTTAAGATACACCTGTGTGAAAGTGCATAACCACAACCAATGACAACACAGCCACAGCCACATATGGCAAGCTAGCAGATAATATTACAGTATATGGACTAACTGTTCAACACCATCCTCATATGTGCCACTCACACACTAACACTACAGATACTGGGCCACTACACAGTTTGGTCTGATGGCTGACTGTGGTATGGGATATGTGTGTGCGCGGCCGTACAAACATGTAAGCCAATATGGTAACATACAGTGGAGCAGCATGTAACATCAGATAGGACGGGACCTAGGACGATGACAACTACCACAGTCTGTACACAGGCCAAGGTACATATTAACAATACACACACTGTCGACATTCACCATGAGTACACAGACCTCAGTACTGTACAAACAACCACAGTATGACCAGGTTATGTCATCAAATATGACACCTACTGTACATAACATGTGTAGCAGTCTGATATCTCACTGGCTTGTTATCAGATATGATGACACTAATTATGGTGTACAGCACATATGCACCTCTTAATGCATGATATATGTACAAATGTTGACTAAGTTGTGGCTGGAAGTACATACACAGGGCCAATAGTGACACATTGCTGTGATAACATCACACATTTACTGTTGTAACAGGGTTTGTTGCAACATATGTCCTATGAGGGATATGAAGTCAGTAACTGTCATGGCTTTCACCATCGACAGACTGCAATCCTCACACTACCTTCTGCAGTTCACAGATACATGTTCTGTGGGTAACACATGGCAGTAAAGGCACCACACACTGCCCAGTCTGCAGATGACCCTACAGATGGGGAGTCCTCATAAACATACAACTGACACGGCAGGTATTAATACATGTAGGACAGCCATATCCGCACATACTCTGTTAAACCAACATTACTCCAAATGCAGTATAGCAGCACTTACAGTCTGTAGTCAGGTCACGCACATCCTCCTCCTGTGTGTTGGCCTGTTTCCACAGTGTATGTTGTCAGAGGTAAATCCCCACTCCATCTGAGATGCTGTTTGCCAAGCAACAGAACAAGTTCCTACTCACAGGGAATGAAAAGGACCAACACAAACATGATGTTCCTAGATATTGGAGTGTGTTTCCATCCAATTGGCTATGGGAATGTTACCACAGCTGTTCCACATGCAATCAGCTAGGGGAGGGCTGCAATTTGTGCAGAAGCCATCAGCTGATCATGTGCGTTACCTAAAATACATATGCTGCTGCCTAAGAAAAGCAGGTATAGGTCTCCACATCTACCAGTGAGGGAGTGAGAGAGGTAGACAGAGGCATTGACAAGTCAGGGAGGGGTGGGAGAGTAAAACCTAAGCATGTCTGTGTCATACACCTACCAGCACAGGGTATCAAACCCCTGATGACTATGTAGTGCTATCACAGTCCTATGCAGTTGTTGGATGCGTCACATGGGTTACCTGTTGTGGAGTCTGCAGAACATATATGTGATGGTGAATGACATCTGCTACAGGGATATGGTAGCTATAGGTACGTGATGTACACATGCCTGCCCACTTGAACAGGTGCCAGCATCAACACAGCCACACTCTCACAGGGACACACACACACTGACACATTTGCTAGGACCAGGGATACAGCTCATCACTATTGAGATTGCCACAACACATTACTGTGCAGGTATTACATGACATGCACCACATGGGTCATACAGAGGTTATATGGGCAAAGGGTATGGGGAGGTGTCTGACATCAGACAGCATGCTTCAGTATGCTACTGGGGGTTGTAGTGAGTGTGAATGTGATCATACACATCATACAACACACACAAACACACAGGGTGCCAGTACTGACATGCATGGGTGAATTTCTGTATGGGTATGTGGTGGGTGACTGTGCCAGACAACTATACAAGGCTAGGGTATACCTTGGCATCAGGCCACATGACAATGGTCTGCATTGTAGCTCAGGCCTGTGGGTTCTGCATTTGCCCATACAGGTGGGTAATGTATCCACCATCCAGTCACCTGAGTGGCTATTGCGTGTGGCAAATGCTGTGCATTGCATGCCATGTATGTGTTCCCTAGTCCATGACATTGACAGTGTCTGAGATGTGCACACCTCCCACATGCATGTACAGTGACATGTGGAACTGTACCTGGGGTGTTGGGCCCATGTTGTGTACACATATTATCATCAGATGTGCCTATCTTGGCCACCTGTGGCAGGAACTGGTAATGGCAAGTTAACCCTGCACCTACATTGATAGCATGTTAACGGCATTCCCTGGCATCAGTGGCATCTGTCCATACAGGGCATGTTTTCAGGAATGGTATGTCCTTTGTGGGTCACATATGATGGCACCACAGGTGTTCAGTGGGGAACATGGGGAAGGTGCACTGTCTGCATGTATGTGCCTATTGGACAGATGGACAGGGTGCCATGCCCTCTGTAGGCCACTGCAATCACTCCATAGTAACTATCAGTCAGCAATATGCAGTGTACTACACACATATTGGCTGTTGCCTCGGCATGTGTGTGTGTGTGTGTGTGTGTGTGTGTGTGTGTGTGTGTGTGTGTGTGTGTGTATGTGTGTGTGTGTGTGTGTGAGACATGGGTTGAGAGTATGCTCTGGATAGTACTGGGGTTGCTAACTGTGATTGCCTGGCTGTGATGTCATATGTATGGGTATGGTTTTGCACCCCAGCCTCTCGGCTATTTCAGATCTGTTATCCCTGTACAGTGGGCAATGTGATAAAGGGCCACTATAAAAGACATTTGCAAAACCCACCCCACATTGGGCCCAGATGTCACACACTCACCTCCACACAGGATACAAGTTACACACACACACACACACACACACACACACACACACACACACACACACACACACACACACACACACACACCTCTCATGTCTTTGTGTTGAAGCCCTACCTACCTAGTTTAGTACACTACAGCACTACACAGTTACAGTATGCACCATGGCGATTACTGGAGTACCCCTTCCCCAAAGGTATATTTCACATTGGATGACATCAGCAGGACTTCCAAAGTAGGCCATTGGCTATGTACTGAGTGTGACTAGCCTAAAATGTATTGCTCCCTACACAGACATTGGAACACACACAAAACATCCACAACCAACATGCATGGGTATAGGACTCCTAACAGAGGTGTATATCACACTACAGCATGGAGCTGTTATAGGACACACCACAGAGACTACCGGAGATCTTCTTCCCCAAAGGTGTATTTCACATTAGATGACATCAGCAGGACTGCCAAAGTAGGCCATTTGATACGTACTGAGTGTGACTAGCCTAAACGCCATTGCTCCCTACACAGGCATTGGAACACACACAAAACATCCACAACCGACATGCATGGGTATAGAACCCCTAACAGAGGTCTATATCAAACTACAGCAGTATGCAATTATAGAACATGCTATGAAGATTAGTGGGCCACAGCTTCCCAGAGGTGTATTTCTAGGTGGATGACATCAGCAGCCTTGCCAAAGATGAGCATTTGAATTGTACGGAGTGTGACTACCCTAAAAAACATTGCTTTCTACACAGACACACAAACAAACACAGTTTCAATGTTTGGGAATTGAACTCCTACCTAGCTATGTTATCACACAACATCAGTATGCACCTATGGGATGCACCACATAGATTACTGAGATACAACCTTTCCAGGGATGTATTTCTAGGTGGATGACATCAGCAGCCTTGCCAAAGTAGAGCATTTCAATTGTAGGGAGTGTGACCACCCTAAAAAACATTACTCTTTACAGAGACGGTCAGACAGACACACACTCACTTGTCATGTCTGGGAGTAGAACAGCTACCTACCTAATTTATCACATTACAGCAGTATGCAGTTACAGGATGCACTATGGAGAAGCCTACCTAGACCTTGCAAAGGCCTTCAACACCATTCCCCACTCAGGTATTATAGACAAGCAGACCAGCCTGAACATAAACCCCTACATCACAAGATGGGTTGCAAACTGGCTCATGGACAGAACCCACATGGTAAGAGTTGCAGGAGCTAGGTCTGACTCTAAACCGGTTACAAGTGGCATTCCCCAGGGCTCAGTCCTAGGACCCCTCCAGTTTGGCATATACTTCTCAGAGGTACAGGCAAGCACAGAAGGACTATGGCTGATCAAGTTCACAGACGGCTGCAAACTAGGGGCTATAACTGACTCTCTGGCTGACACAGACATCCTCCAAAAGGGTCTCACTGAGACAGATACCTGGTGTCAAAACCATGGCCTCAAGTTAAATGCCAAAAAGTGCATAGTCATCCCCTTTGGAAAAAACAAAGTACCCACAAACTACCACATAGGTGGTAGCCCCCTAAATATGGAAAATGTAATAAGGGATCTGGGGACCCAAGTAGATAGTAACCTCTCCTTTGATAATCACATTGCCAAAGTGGTTAGAAAATCCTTCTATGTGGCCCACCTAATCACAAAAGGGTTTGCATCCAGATTGAAAGAGGTCATTGGGCCCCTCTATGCATCACTCATCAGACCTATCATAGAGTACAATGCCCCATTTGGGATGTACCTTAGAAGACACCTGCAAAAACTGGAAAGACCACAGAAGTACCTCACCAAGAGGATCACTGGCTTCAAGCAGATGCCCTATGCAGCTCAATTGAAGAAACACCAGCTGTACTCGGTTGCATACCACCTACTCATAGGTGATCTCTGCCTGACATACAAGACCATGTCCAACCCAGAATTGATGGACATGCTCCACCTAAAGAAAACCATATCCCCTCGAGCCACATACTCCAGGGATCTAAATCTCATCACAACAATAAATAGGACATGCTGGAGGAATAGATTCCTGTCCCAGAGACTTCCCATGCTCTGGAACAAGATGATTCCAATCTACATTAGGCAGAGCTCCTTGCTAACCCTCTTCAAGAGAAACCTTGACGAGTGGATGGGAAACAGAAATTTACCCCAGGGATCACTTCAATGGCTCTGTTGGACAGAGGCACAGGGAACTAATCTAAGGGGGTGGTGAAAGACAATACATTCTGGCTAGGCTTATAAATGCCTTTGGGCAGATAGCCTAGTACCTACCTATGAAACTATGAATGGGCTACATCCTTCCCAGAGGTGTATTTCTAGGTGGATGACATCAGCAGCTTTGCCAAAGTAGAGCATACAAATTGTATGGAGTGTGACTACCCTAAAAAGCATTGCTTTCTACACAGACAGACACACACAAACTTACCATGACTGGGAGTAAAACAGCTACCTACTTAATTTATCACACTACAGCAGTACGCAGTTACAGGATGAGCTACAGAGATTACTAAGCTACATGCTTCCAGGAGGTGTATTTCTAGGTGGATGACATCAGCAGCTTTGCCAAAGTAGAGCATACATATTGTATGGAGTGTGACTACCCTAAAAAGCATTGCTCTCGATACAGACAGACGCACAAACACACACTTGCCACATCTGGAAGTAGAACAGCTACCTACCTAATTTATCATACTACAGCAGTACACAGCAGTTACAGGACGCACTATGGGGATTACTGGGCTACAGCTTCCCAGAGGTGTATTTCTAGGTGAATGACATCAGCAGCCTTGCCAATGATGAGCATTTGAATTGTAGGGAGTGTGACTACCCTAAAAAACATTGCTCTCTACACAGACAGACACACAGTTGCCATGTCTGGGAATTGAACTCCTACCTAACAATTTTATCACACTCTAGCAGTATGCAGTTAGGGGACACACCACAGAGATTACAAGAATACAGACTTTTCCAGGGATGTATTTCTAGGTGAATGACATCAGTAGCCTTACCAAAGTAGAGCATTGCAATTGTAGGGAGTGTGACTATCCTAAAAAGCATTGCTTTCTACTCAGACAGACACACATTTGCTAAGGCTGGGGTTAGACCTCCTATCTAAATAGCTTATCACACTACAGCAGTACACAGTTATGGGATACGCCACAGAGATTACTGTGGTACAGCTCTCCCAAAGGTGTATTTCACAGTAGATGATCTCAGCAGGCTTGTCATAGTGAGGCTATGGGGAGGGCAGTGTGTGTGCATGGGCCATAACCCATTCATCTAGGGGATGACATGCCACATGTGGGCACAACCTGGGTCATATTTCACAGGTACGTGTATACAGCTGCTAGATGACTACTTCCTTGAACAGTTATGTTGCACAGCTGGCACATGCACCACATACTCTGTAATGCTGACAGATACCAATGGCTAGTATCTGCAGTGTGTGACATCAGACCCTCGTGTGGTTGTGGCCCTTTGGCTGTGTGCTGGGTGGGAGAGCCCTGGATGGCTCCTTGCCACAGTCACCCTCTTCCACACATCTATGTATGTCTACTTTTGGCTTATTATAGTGTGTTGTCCTTACATATATTCCTGTATTCCTATTCACTGTGTGTGCAAAGCATGTGTGGTGCATACTGAGTAGAGTCTGCACTAACATCTGTGGCTGCCAGATATGTCTGGTCAACTGGTGTTTGCAGACATAGCCTTCATATGTTTGTGTGTGAGCATGCCCAGTATGACCTTTCAGTATGTTGTTGACTGACATTGCCTTCATTACTCTAAATGTGTGTGCATGTCCAGTATGGCTGAATGTGTGGATAGGGTCCAGGTAGTTTGTACTGCAGTGCTGACCTTTGTGTTGTACACCTACAGGTAGCATGCTGTCTCTGCAGGGTATCCGTCAATCATTTGACATGGACTGTTACTACATTTCTGCATAGGAGGGGGGGGGCACACCTGACTATTTCTACATTTCTACACAGGATTGGGGGGGGGCACACCTGACTGTTACTATATTTCTACGTAGGATGCGGGTGCACACACACCTGACTATTTCTACATTTCTATACAGGATGGGGGGCACACCTGACTGTTACTACAATTCTGCATAGGATTGGGGGGGCACACCTGACTGTTACTATATTTCTACGTAGGATAGGGGGCACACACACCTGTTTATTTCTACATTTCTACACAGGATTGGGGGAGCACATCTGACTATTACTATATTTCTATGTCAGATGGCGGGGCACACCTGTCTATTTCTACATTTCTACACAGGATTGGGGAGGCACACCTGACTATTACTATATTTCTACGTAGGATGGGGGGCACACACACCTGAATATTTCTACATTTCTACACAGGATTGGGGGGGGGCACACCTGACTGTTACTATATTTCGACATCAGATGGAGCGGCACACACACCTGACTATTTCTACATTTCTACACAGGATGCAGGGGCACACCTGACTGTTACTATATTTCTACATCGAATGGGGGGGACACACCTGACTATTTCTACATTTCTACACAGGATTGGGGGGCACACCTGACTGTTACTATATTTCTACGTCGGATGGGGGGGCACACCTGACTCTTGTACACATTTGCTAGGACTGTACTGGTATGTTGGGTATTCCATTTCAGTCTGTAGTCTTACCTATCATGCTGGCTAGAGGCATACCAGTGTACTACAGATCTTAGATTTAATTACCTACATATTAGTTTCTGACTTCCTAGCCTTCAGAACTGACATCCCACTGCCTGACCTGCTGTAGTCTGTCTGTGTAGGTCTGGGGGGCAGGTTACCCATAGGCCTCATTCAGAGGCCATAGCACAGCCTTTGATTGTGTTTGTCTACACCTGTCCTGCTGGCTGTGACTGTTGTTGGGTATGTGACCCCCCCCCCCAACTGGCATGTGTGAGTCACTTACCTTGTGGGTGTCCCAGTATTGAGGGTGGTGCTGCAGGGCTGTCTCTGTCGGATGCACATAGTACACTCCCTACACATGGTTAGGCACAGGTAGTGTAATGTTTGGCATCCCTTTTACTGTATGTAAGAGTCAGAGAAAGGTGTTATTCCTTGGGTCCCTCCTGTGTCAGTGTATGTACTATGCGTTGCCTCTTTGCCAAGGCCAGGGCATACTGGGCATGCCTCTTTCTGCCTACTGGGTCAGGCTCAGGTTGTTCCTTCTCTGAGTCACTTTGTGCCTGTGCAGACCTTGGCAATGGTGGGGGGCTGTGTGGCTCTGCCCCATGCTGTTCCTGCTGCAGCTGTTTCCACAGGATCATATTGTGTAGCATGGCACATACAAGGACAATTTGGGTACATGTAGCTGGTGAGAACTGCAAGGCTCCACCGGATGTGTCCAGGCACCAGAACCATGACTTGAGCATTCCACACACATGCTCTACTATAATTCTGGTCTGTGCATGTGCCTCATTATGGAGTTCTTGTTCAGGTGTGTGTGTGTGTGTGTGTGTGTGTGTGTGTGTGTGTGTGTGTGTGTGTGTGCATTTCTGATGGGTGTCATCAGCCACGGCTCCAGTGCGTATCCAGCATCCCCCACTAGGTGACCATGTGGGATGTCCCCAATGGCAAATCTCTGATAGAGCTGCGTCAGATGCCAGATGTGGGAATCATGATAGCTTCCAGGGCAGCCAGCACACACATTCATTATTATGCCCTGGGCATCACACACGACCTGGCAGTTGATGGAGGGGAAGCCCCCCTTGCAGTTGATGTAGACCCTACCCCACTCACTGGGTGGTGCTTTGATGCATATGTGCATGCAGTCTATTGCACCCACTACCTGAGGGTATTCTTCTATTTGGTGGAAGAGACGCATATTGCTGGCCAACACCTCACGGGTGTTGGGGAAATATATGTGCTCACCGACATGTGCTGACATGGCATCCAGGAACTGGTGGAGTACCCTGGATGCTGATGCCTGTGAAATCCCCATCATATCCCCAGTTGGCCTTTGGAAGGTACCTGTAGCTAGTATTCTTAGGCCTACACATACCTTGGTATCCACTGGGATGGGTTCCTTTCTGCTAGTTCTGTGTGTCAGGCGTGGCCGGTACAGCTCAACAATTTGCTGTAGGAGGTCCCTGTCCACCCTATAGCACTCCACTATCTCCAGCTCATGTAGCCCCTGGTAGGATACCCTGGGTATGTACACTCTTCTCCGTCTCCTCACTGTGGGTTGGTTAACTTGACAGCATTCACATCCTCACCACCCTCAGCCTCTTCCACAAGTTGTATGATAGCTATTGCAGCCCCTATCATTTTGCTGTTGTGAGTGTTAAAAGTTCCCCACTTGTTTACACCGGTGGTGTAGAGTGTGGGGAAAAGCCAGCGGGGAAGGTGTTTGCTTAGTTTATAGTAGTGTTCTGGGCTGGGCTGGTCTGCTGCCTGTGTAATTGGCTGATTCTGATACATTTCACCTGCTAGCTAAGCTAGTTCTCCTTGATTACCTTCCTACTGCTATTTTCCCTTTCCTTTTCCTTTCTGTTTCAGCCCGTTTGCATGCCGTGCAAACAGAGTGCTCAAATGTGCATACTGCTGCTATTTCCTGGATTAACATCTTTTTCTTCCTGTAGAACCCGGTGTGCAGCGTGCACACCCGCTTAGGCTTTGTAAAGAGTGCTAAGCAGGTTTAGACACAGCCCCTAACTTAGCTATGCTAAGCTAGGAGCACACCCGAGCCAAAGGGCTCAAATCTGCTTACAGTATGCCTGACACACACCCCCACGATGTCACCTAACTCCTAGGCTTGCACCAGGGTATTCCTACTCTTACACTGTTGGGACCTGACTCACATGCTGGGGGAACTGGGATTCTCTATCCTTCCCCTCATTTGCATAGGATTGCCTGCTAATGCATAGTTACATGTCTCACACTAAGCCTCCCCCTTAGCAACCACTACCCACTGGCCAGGTTGTCTTCTGTCTGCCATTGAGTTGCATGGCAGAATAGTGATTTTAGTTAGACTGCTTATTTTATGTTTATTTTATTACCCCCCCCCCCCGATCCCATTTGCACGCTGCTGCCCTATGCTTAAACAGCCGAGATCTGCTAAAAAAAATATAAGTTGATTTTTTAATTTTTTTTTTGTTTGTAATGCCAATGGCCTTATACTTGGCCATTGGCATGCTTACTACATGATATGCAGCCTTTATTTGGAGCTGTCATAACTCTGTTTTGGATTTTGCAGAAATGTACTTGGTTACTAACCGAGTACATTTCTGCAGATAGCAATAGTCTTGCACGGACTGTTGCAAGCTTCCTGGATTGCAAAATCACCTCATTTGCATGGATTTCACATGCAAATGGGATGATTTGCATACCAGGGCTTAGTCCGTGCAAGATTACTGCAGGAGCACTCGTGCATGCCCCTGAAGGCTGTTCCTGGATTGCACTGCAGACATATTGCCTCCTTGAGCTCCTGCACCGATCCTGCACTCCGTGCAAGCTTTTAAGAATCCGGGGGGAATGTATAAGTTGTGTAAAAGCATAACAGAGCAATGTTCATTTATTAATTTATATTTGTATAGAAGTATTTCAAGTGAATTGTGGTTTTTTAAATAAAAAGACTGCCACTATTTCAAAGCAAAAATAGGCTTTGTCAATAGTTTAGTCCCTCCTTTTTTTCCATTTACCCGCTAAATCCATTTATGTGTTGTGTGGAAGACTGGGTCTGTCTCAGCACTCAGTAATCACAAGACAATAAAACTCATCTCAGGCATGGCACCTGTCCATTGAAACACACACACACACACACACACACACACACACACACACACACACACACACACTAACCAAAATAGTAATCGTCACACATTAAATAAATACAAATTTGTGTGAAGCCCTCTCACATGTTCTCTGCTTAAGTGAACAAAAAAGTGAGAAAATGTTTTGAATCATGACTGGATTTTATAATTTTGCAGTGATATAAACGCTTGAGTTATTGTGTTGGTTTATGAGCAAATTCTTAAATATTAGTTTGGCTGTGATATGTCAGTGCAGTGATGCTAACAAGACAATTTTGTCTGAACAATGGAAAAGGATTTAGAAAAGCCCCACCCATCTGTCCTCTTTGCTCTACAGAGTCTAACAGCTTGGACTTTACAGAGAAATTATTTAGATGACTGTTTTAGAGCTGTCTTACCTAACTGTTCTCAGCTGTGATTCATGTTAAAAAAACATGATTTACTTTGAATGCCAGAAATCAGACTGATGGTAAACATATTCTCCAAGGTAAACACTCTGAATATACATCCAGTGAACATTTAAGGAAGTTCAGTCACTGATAAAAAAAAAAAAATATATATATATATATATATATATATATATATATATATATATATATATATATATATATATATAGGTTTACTATCAAATGCACGAAAATCACAACCGCGAATGGTGATTTCCACAACGCCTATCCTCGACTCATACATATTAATTAGGTCGTAAGGTCGACGCAACAAGATCGACAACATTTTGTCGATATTAATTTTGGCAGCTGCCATTGCCAACCATGCTTTGTGTCCCTGCCTTGTGTATGCCCTTCTGAACGGATGTACACATGAATGTCAACATTCCGACCGGGCGTACACATGAACGTCGACATTCCGACTGTTGCTCCTACCATTTTCGAGAAGGAGTCTGTCATGCAACTGAATGTCGATATTTTGATTGTAAACCATATATATATATATATATATATATATATATATATATATATATATATATATATGGGTCTACTTGATATGATCGACATTTCACAATGCCGAAACCCATGTGGCCGAGTCCATATGATTGACATTTGAAATGTCGAACACACAAGTAAACAAAAAAAAAATAACTTTAAAGACATTAACAGGGAGGCTACGCCACCCTGCTCCCCCCACACCCCCTGTAACTTTAATATACCAACTCTGAGATCGCACTATAGTGCGGAAATGGAAATCTTTCCATTCCGCTTTGTTCAGAGATGCTGGTTCCCCATGGTCAACATTTCAAATGTCGATCATATGGTCTTGGCCATATGGGTTTCAACATTGTGAAATGTCGACCATGTGAAGGGGACCTATATACATATACATATATATATATATATATATATATATATATATGTATATATATATATATATATATATATATTTTTTTTTTTTTTTTGTGCAGGAAGTAAGTCCTCTGAGTCTGCCATGTCAGGAACTTTGCCCCTCTACCAGACACATCTCCTCCTTACTTACATATACTAAATTCATGGTAACACAACATCAAGGAACAAACAATATATACATTAAGGATGAAAAATGGCTCACAGAACTGCAATGTCACTGTAGAGCCAAAATAGTGGAGCTGCCACTTTCAAGAGTTTGTCTAGAGCAAAAATGTAGGAAGGCATACTCTTTGTATTTTAACGAGTACATGTTTTTTAAGCATCACACCAACATGGCTTTTTTCAGGTCATATTATTTCTACAACTATCTAAGTGAATGCCTTTAACAACAGGTGCAACATTTCTAATCTAACAACATTTTTTAATAGTTTTTGGGGAACAGCTAGAAATGTTACTTGCATTTATTAAGTGCTTGGGGAGGGGCAACATTTTGAGAGGTGTCTATTTTTAAGTGATATGTGTCCAAGGGGGGGTAGCTCTAACAGACTGTGGGTACAAAATGGAATTTGCTTCCTACTAACCTGGTCTACAGTATTATGTTTATATAGGAGCTACTGTACATCCAAACAAATATAGATCTCATAAGGAAGATAATCACTCACATAATCTGTGTACACATTTAGGCTGGCCAAGCGGACGTGTCAACCAACACTCAGCGCTACTATGGCTCAAGGTAAATTCTTACTACCACAACTTTGGTTCACTGATTTGGTTTTGTAACAGTCTTTAACAGACTGTGTATGGTTAAAAGGTTTTGCAAGCTTGTTGAGTTGTGCTTTGCATAGTCCAGTACAATCAAGACTGATATCTCCCAGAATAAAAAGTTTGTAGTGCTTAGGTACCAACGTGAGTTTTGTAATATAATTTTGGGTTTCTCTCTGATATCTAGTGGAAGGATGTATACTGTAGCTATTAATATTTTGCAATCTTTCCTAAGCAGTATTTGTATGAGTGCTCAGTTGGGGTCATCCTCTGATGTTGTATTACTTTTAGCTATCAGCTTAGTTACTGATGAACGTAAGTACATCTCCACCCTGTCAAGTCCATGGTCTGTTATCCATAAAGTTTGAGTAACTTCTGTTGAGATGCTGATGTATCAGTGAGTCTTCCCTACTCCAAGATTCAGTGACCTTCTTGGTTTTTGGTTTGTGTAGAAGACATGCTTCAAGGTGAGTTCATTTATTATTTAAGTTACACAGTATTGGCACAACCTGTTTTTACAAGTTTATTTTCTATTGGTGTCCAGGGTTGATGTGGATATCCCCTAATCATAGCACTATTGTTGTTACTAAAAAGGATGTTTTTTTCTAACTTTTTATGAGGCTGGACATGGGTATATATATTTGGGGTACATAGGTGATTATCATAACTGTTTTTGTCATCATATGGAGATTAGAGTTGCATGTTGCTCAGTATATAGGTAGTTTTGTAATATTTGGTAGAGCTGAGTTTTAACTTGATCTGTTTAAGTTAAAATTTCAGTTCCCAGGGATGTATCTTGTGCTTTCAGCCTACTCTTCAAACATATAGGTTTGAAGCATTACCACCGGTTAGTCATGATAACTTCAGTAAAATAAATTCTCAACCCCTCCTCAAAAATATACTTTAACAGATCTATTCACAAACAAGGATCCTTTCTGTTTCTTATTTAAAAAATAATATTTTCTTCCTGTGCATAATTATCATTTCAAAAAATATTTATATTTTCTGTGAAATATCATACTCCCTCAGGCATCTGTTAAAATGTCACCATATGCTGGTAATAACCTGTAATCAAGAAAAAAATGAAAAGCAACTAAAACACTAAAATAAAAGTGTCTGTTGTGGTTAATACTTGGCTCCATATCGCAACATATCCCTTTAGACACATGGTTAAACTACCTCATTTGTGATGTTATAACCTACTTTCAGTTTAAGGGAAACATAACTATTTTTTTTCTTTTGGGAACAGTAAAACATCTCCTTTTATTCCCCTTAACTGATATTAAAACAGCATTGAATTTTGCTTACACTTTAATATTGACAGTCAACAAAACTGAAATGAATGTAGTAGCTGCATATAGTAAGTACCATTTATGTTTAAGATACTATCTCCTATGTAGTACCATTTATGTATGTATATATGTAATTATTTATATGTGTATTTACTTATTTATTTTCAAGTGTTAACTGGTAAGTATGCTGCTCTAAGGACCCTTTTTAGGCATAACTTGCGCCTAGCGACACAGAAAACACGAATGCAGTAAAACAGTAAAAATGTAACCAGTCAATACATTTTTTATTTTTTATTTTTGTTACCGGGAAAGTCCGACTGGACACAGGTCCATTTTCGACAGGGGCCTGGGGAGAAAAGCTCCAGTAAAGTACAATACAAAAGATACAATATGGTAAGATAAGAAGTGAGTATCACAGCAAGCAAGAGATTTATACATTTGAGGATACTAAGCTGAAATTAACAATTTTAAAATATCTAAAAAAAAAGTCAGTACATTAGAATATACATTTATGAAACTCTGAGACATTTTTTTTTATTGTAGGGTATTTATCATTGGGTAGAGTAGCAGAGAATGGGAGGTAGACAGCCACTGTTTTGATGTAAGCAGGATCTCAGCAACAGTGGTGTTATGCTTTAACCTGGAGAGTGACATTTATTTATTTATTATTTATTTTACATTTGCTAACCGGGAGAGTCCGACTGGATACATGTCCATTTTCAGCGGAGGCCCGGGGAGAAAAGCTCCAAGTACATAACAGACATATGAACATTGTTAATGCAAAAAAAAGGAAGATAGTTGAGTTCTAAATACAATATAAAGATACATCACATCTTGGGAAAAAAAAAAACAGCAGCATATAAAAAAACATAGGTCAGTTACAAAGGCAGGCCTTGTTAAAAAGCTGTTAAGGATAGTGAGGTAAGAGAAGGGTAAATGATAGTGGTTAATCAGGTTTGGAACAGGGACATTGCCAGAGAGTATTGAGATGGGGTTTAAGCTTTTTTTGAATTGTAGGAGTGAGGGTTCTGAGGTGAGCATGGTCGGTAGGGAGTTCCACATTTTACCTACAAAGTTTGAGAATAGAGAATCCCCAGCAGAATTATTGGCTTTGGTAGTTTGAGCTAAGATCTTATTGGAGGAGCGTAAAGATTGCAGGTTAATATAGGGGTGAATGATGTTTTTCAGAGCTGGTGTTTTCTCTGGGTGATACAATATCTGGTGAGCCATTTTGAGTTGGTTGAAATGGAGTTGGCTGGAAAACTCTAACCACCCTAGTTGCTTCAAGTTAGTGCAGTGGTGCGTTCTAAAGGTGGAATTTGTGGCAACTCTAGCTATGTGATTGTAACAAGAAGCAAGTTTGTTAAGGGTTGTCTTGTTTACGTTTGTAAAGAGGGGGGAGGCATAGAAAAGAGTTGATAGTAGGTGTGTGCTGGCAATTGTAATTTTAGCATGAGGAGTGAGAAAGTGTTTTACTTTATAGAGAGCCAAGCTTTTTATTGACGGTTTTGATGGTAAGATTGAAATGGGTGTCAAATTTAAGGGAGTTATCAATGGTAACACCTAATAGCTTTGTGTGAGCTTCTGGTGATATAGTGATTCCATTGGAGGATGTAATAGAGAAGGTGGGGGGAAGAGTCTTGTTAGTGGGTGAGAAAGTAAGTAGTTTTGTTTTGTTGGGGTTGAGAACTAGTTGTCGACTTGAGAACCATTTTTTTATTAGGTTGAAGGTGTCTTGGGTTGAAGCAGTGAGGTCTGCCAGGTTGGAGGCAGTGCTGATGATAGTCGAATCATCTGCATATTGAATGCATGTGGCATGGGGGGTGATTGTGGGCAGGTCATTAACAAAGATGGTGAAGAGAAGAGGGCCAAGAATAGATCCTTGGGGAACTCCAAGTGTAACAGGTAGACATGTAGATAATTTGTCCTGCCATAGAACAGCCTGTTGCCTATTGGACAGGTAGGATTGGAACCATTTCAGCGTGGAATTGCTGAGTGATAGTTTTTTAATGTATGGAGTAGTGGAATGTGGTTCACCATATCAAAGGCCTTGGAGAGGTCTAAGAAAAGAACAGATGATAGTTTATTATTGTTTCTGAAGTTATTGATGGTATTAGAAAAGGATAGTAGGGCTGATGTGGTACTGTGATTTGGCCTGAAGCCATGTTGGGAGTTAGCTAGAATTTTATTTTTGGTGAGGTGTTCCATCAGTTGTTTGTGGACACACTTTTCCATAATTTTGGCCAGGGGTGAAAGTATAGCTATAGGTCTGTAGTTGGTTAGCTCTAGTGAGCTACCACCTTTATGGAGAGGAATAATGTGGGACATTTTCCATATGGAGGAGATGAAGGCTTCTGACAAGGTACGGTTTATGATTATGGAGACGGGATAGGAAATGGCCTCAGCTGCTTTTTGCAGAAACTCAGCTGGGAGAAGGTCAGCTGCTAGCTTAGTGGGTTTTAGTTTTTTAAGAAGAGATGTTATAAAGGATATGGGTACTGGATCGAATGTAAATAGATGATCTGATGTAGTTGTAGTATTCTGCTGGCATGGGTAGTGGAGTGGGCTGGTTGTTTGTTTGAATTGTGTGGCCAGGGATTGTATAGTTTCTGTGAAGAAACTATTGAATGTGTTAGCAATGTTTACAGGGCACTGTTGTTTGCAAGTTGTTGGAGTGGGGGTGATTGCCTGGCCTGGGTGCAGGAGCTTGTTTAAGCCTGCCCAGAATTTTTGTGGATTATTAAGGTGTTTGTGTTGGAGGTGGAGGAAGAAGTTTTTTATCATTTAAGATCATTCTTTTAGTTTCATTTCTAAGTTGCTGGAAGGTTTGATGGGAGTGTGGGTCTTTAGAGGTACGCCATGTGACCCACATCTTGTTTCTAGATAGGATTTTGGATTTTGTTTCCTTAGAGAGCCATGGTGCGGTTTTGGTTTTAGTTCTAATGGACCGTATTGGAGCATGGGAATCTAGAATCTTGAGGAAGGTGGTGTTGAAGTAGATAACTGCCTCTTCAAGAGGAAGAGACTTGAGTATTGTCCAGTTGTGGGCTTTAAGTTCAGTTTGAAAAATGGAGGCGTTGAATTTATTATTGTTCCTGATTTTTTTTATGGTTGTAAGAAGGGGATGATTTTCTTGAATTTGATAACATAGGTGAGTAAGTGATCACTCATGTCCTCTGGGTGAGTACCTGCTGAGTACTGGTCAGGATCTTTATTAGTAAGGATCCAGTCCAGGATGCTGTCTTTGTTTTGGGGTTTACCTAGTCTGGTAGGAGTGGATATGAGCTGAGAAAAGCCATGTAGATTTATGCTGCTAGATGGGGAACTAGATGAGAAGGAATTCCAATCGATGTTGAAGTCACCTAACACTATGGATTCCTGGGGGTGAGTTTGAGTTAACCAGTGGAGAAAGTCCTCTAAGGTTTTGTTATTATTGTTGCCTGGGGGATGTAAATACATGCTATATTTATGCTTTTATGTTTGTTTGGTTGAAGTTTTACAAGTAGAATTTCGGCATTGTTTGTTAGGAGGGTTGTGGAGAGGCAAGGGAGATTTGTAATGTAATTTTGTAGAGTATGGCTACACCGCCACCTTTACGAGTTATTCGGTCTGCTCTTAGTATATCATACCCTGGTGGGATTATCTGTGTGTCTTTCGTACTTGGTTTAAGCCAGGTTTCTGTGAGACATAGTAGGTCTGGGGAACAAGTAGCTAAAAGGGCATGTAGGTTGTGAATCTTATTGTTTACACTTCTGATGTTTAGATGACAGGTCAGAAGAGAGTTAAAGGGTCTAGAGTTTAGATTGAGAAGTGGAGGGGAGGATAGGGTGGAATTACAATTGAGTGGAGAGGAAGGGCCAGGGTTGGGGTGGATATCACCATCTGTGGCTAGTCTGTGATTCAGAGTGGTAATGAATTTGAGGGCTTTGAGTAGAAGTTTGTAGTAATGTTTATCATTTGGCCTAATATTGGTAGGTTTGATAATTACATAGCGTTCGAGTTCTAACAAGGTGGGTGAGTAGGCAGTCGAGTCATGGCCTCTGTTGTCAATTATGGGTGAGGGGTTGGTTTGGTAGCCTGGGTGGTGGAAGCCTATGTAAGACCAGGTTTCATAAAGGGTAGCTAGGTAAGGGACAAGTAGGAGGGGAAAAAGAGTTAGTATGATAAGCTTCCTGGGTGGTGTCATATTCCGTTTGATCTTAGAGGGCGGTAGTGAGGTACAGGAAGTTAGTGGACAGTAGGGGGAGTGGTTTGAGGTTATAAAAGTACGAGTACTGGGGGCGGGTGGGAATAGGGGGCAGGGCGGGGAGCGGAGCTAGCACGAGCGAAGCGAGTGCTCGCGGAGCGGGGTTTACACTAAGCCACTAGAGCCCAGGTTTTAAGATGTAACTCCTGAATAATTAATTTGCAGGTGAGTAATCTCATCTAAACAAACACCAGGTTCAATGCCTATGCTTTGGGAGCTCGTGTTTACAATTTTATAGCAGTTTGCCTTAGTTTTAGAGTGTGTTCTGTAGTTTAAGTGGAGTATATGCAAACAAGCTTGGATTTTTTGTTTGGGTAAGCCTAGGGAGATTTGTGCTAGTGCTGAGGACCCTTAAATAATACTTTACTTTAAAGTCTATACTAAAATGACGAGATAATGACATGTTTTGTTTTTACAGGTTGTGGCAAAAGTAGAGTAGTCGCTCGAAAAGGGCGAAGTTCTTTTCTGCCTTACGCTGTGCAGGGGAAGACCTGGGAGGGATAGAGAGAGAGCTTGATTTCAGAGGCAGTCAGAAGCAGCTGTGTAGCTTAAACAACATTAGACTACCCGAGGAAACCCTAAACTATGTTAGTAAAATCTTCACATATCTTTACATATAGCATAAATAATTATAACACATTAGCATTTTACTGCAACAGTGCCTTATGACTGAGAGTCAAAGAATGTTGAATGTTGAATATCCTGCTTCTCAAAAAATATACAGAAGGCTCTCAATTTTCACTCTAATGAACAACTCTGCAAAGTGCTTGTCATACTAAAGTCTGGTTACCAAACACATTTAGCTATAGAGACACAACTTAGCTTTAAAGAAACAAGTAGCTACAATATTCATGCCATTCAATACTGCATTATGTAGCTATGTAGCAAAAAAGAGTTACATCAGTTACTATTATATCACACAATTCAACTTAAATACATTTAACAGTCTATTAGGAACAATGAATAACAGCTTAATACATACCTCAGGAGGTAGAGGCCAGTAACAAGGTCCTACAGCACTAGGAATTTGAAATTAAATCATGTACACGGTTAAACTTCACCAAGTCTATTATAACTTATTTTCAAAAGAAAAGCATACAAATACATCACTTCACCTTTATTTTTACTGAAAAGTCATGCCTTGTTCTCCTTAACTTAATACTAAGACAAACTTTATAACCTAATTACTCATGGCTGAGCCCATCACATAAAAACATCTTACCTTATTCAATCTAAATTGGTGCTAACCTCGATCTCAGTTTTTTTAGGACTTTAATACTAGGAAATAACCTCAAGCTCAGTTTTTTTATGACCTTAATACTAGGAAATAACCCCTTGTTTGATATGTAAGTGCACTGTCTGTTAATACAGCTCTCAGCAGGCCAAAACCAAGTAACTGCAGAAGAGCTAATTGGCCTGCTGAGAGCTGTATTAACAGACATTGCACGTATGTATGAAAAAAGGGGATTATTTCCCAACATTAAAGACCTAAAGAGATTGAGTTCAAAGTTAGCACCAACTTGGAGGTACATCATTTTGTTCATGTTTTATGGCTATTCCTGCTTAACAACACCATCAGGTGTGGTAAGCAGGTAGATGTGTACAGGAGTTACTTGATGTGGATCATTTAGTGTATGATCTTATTCAGTCTAGCATAGAATACCAAGCTATACGAAAACACATTTATTTAATGCTCTTATGACATACACAATAAAAAACATAGGTTAATCATATTGTTGTCCCAAATCAGGATGTCAACAACACTCCATCTCTTTATTGTATTGTCCTTTTTCATTTATCATTATGCATAGCCTCATCTTATCTGTAAAGTTAAATTTCAGTTACCTGTCAAACTTTTCAGATTATCCAGTCATCTTGTGCTAGGAATCACTCTTATAAAACAAGGTTCTTTTCCCTGTCAAACCTGTCCTTTTATCCGATTTATCTTCTATTTCTCCTGTTGTGTCAATGTTTCTCAGTTTTATAATATCTTTTTTGTTTTGCTCCTTCCGAAACTGCATCAATATCATTGGAAGTTCCTTAATTTTCTCTTTTGCCTCATCAAACTTATCAAATACCAATACTTAACCATTCTAACATACCTTTAAAATAATAGAAAATGATAACTTTCATAGCAATAATGCTCTAGTTGGTATTACTAAATGTTTGATGTAGTAGAGGTTGTAGGATGGCAACAGATCTCTGCCAAGTTGGCCAGTGCTATTGTACCTTACTGGTTTCTTTTTGTAAATCTGGTCACATTGTTATTCAGAGCAGGATGGTTGCTAGTTGACTTAGAGTTTTTCCTGCTGTGAACTGTTTTATGAATTGTTTTACGAGTACTTCATGGTCAGTGAATGTTCATGGTTTCTAGTTAAGCAAATGGAAGAGATGGATGGAAGAAACTGAAGGTGAAAGTCCCTGTTTTGAAACTGTTTTCTGAATGTTTCAATGGCATTTCTTGTTCACTTGATATCTGTGGCTCCCATTTTGGAAGGCATAGATGAAGACACTGTTTGGCATTTTTTTTTTGCATCCTGAGACAGGACTCATTTTATGGAGAGTTGTCCTGCTTGAGCATTGTTTTTGTGATTCCTGTTGGATGTGTGGCCATTGTGCCCACTTTCATGAAGACTACAGCAATCTGCATTCAGTTTTCTCCAACTTTTACAGATGATAATAATTTACACTACCTGCATTCCAGTCCATGTTGAGTGCTTTAAAGATGAATTCAAAAGTATTTTTGGGGCTTAACATTTTCCTTACCGATAAGTGAAATACCATGCTAGTTCACTTGGTTCTTTTCCCTATGGACATTCCTTTGATTTTTTTTTTTTTTTTTTGTGGATGGCCATGAATTACAGATTTTGGGAGACTGCTGTTTAACTTAATGGCTGTGTTTGCTTTGAAATAGCTATTATGTATGTTTATAGCTTTTGGCTTTTTTAAGACAATTTTGACAATATTGCTTTTACATTTGTCATGTATTTAATTTCTGGACCTTTGTTACCTTATGGTCTTATGATCACCTGCTTAACTGCTAATTGCAACACTTTGTAGTAGTTTGATATATCTATACTATAGCAGTGTTATCTATTTTAACAGTTTTGTAGCATTACTATGGCATTATTTACTGAATTGTGCTTTCAAAGATCTAGTTCATTATAGATTTTATTTATTTTGCTGGTACAGTTTGTTTTGCCATTTTTGCATTTGTCATTGTTCAGTTTTTTGTGGATGTGAAGTGCAGGTAATAAAGTACTCTGATAAACTTGAACCTGAACCAGAACGGTTGGTTACACTTACACTTCTTATTCCATCAAAAAATGAGACTTGCTTTTTGAAGTCACTTCTGAATAGTCTTGTTCCACAATCTTCACCCAGGTAATTTCCTGCCTGTTTCGTATAACAGCCCCTGGCATAGACTGTGGGCATTGATAATTGAGAAAATTGGGACATGAATGGCTAGGCTTAAAAAGGCTCTAGGGCCATTAGCTTAGTAACCTGCACTGATCCTATGATCCTATAACTAATATTAGAAATTCAATCAATATTAGTCTGGCTTACCTCCATGTCTTTCAATGGGAAATGCTTTGCTGATACAAAAGTCAAGGAGTCTTTAGCAAATTCAATTTATGCTACCATTTTAACTGCCTCATAATAATTTATTTTTTTCTTTAATCTCCAAAGAAAACTCCATATAATCTCAGATTACATATTTGTGCCTTTTCTTTCAATCCAGTGAAATGTGATTTAATTTGATCAAGTCTTTTGAATGTCCTTGTTTCCTTTCATTGAATCTATGCCATTTTCTACCTTACTGTCTATATCATGATCTTTTGGTTATGCAGGTATATGTCATCATCAGTAGAAGCAACTCCTACCATTTCCATATATATATATATATATATATATATATATATATATATATACACACACACACACACACACACACACACACACACACACACACACACACACACACACACACCACTTGATTGTCATTCTTTTTTTTCAGACACCTTTATTGAATTAATCACTTGTGACATATGCAAATTTACATTCATAAAAAAGTAATCAAACTATATTAATATAACAAACATTATACTTTACATATATTGCGATATATCATATAACCTAAGCAACATTACATACATTATTCAATTCCTGCCGTTTTTAAACAAGAAACATCTTTATTAAACCATCACTTACTACATAAGCAATCATACATTTATATAAATGAAAACAAAATACATTGACACACTCCTAGTTGCATTTTACATCACTTATAATCTACCCAATCTTTCTCACTCAAATATTAAAGTCCTCCCACCTTTTAAACCTCATTCCTCCCTTGTATGTATTGTTCTCAAAATTCCCATTTTTTCCTATGTAGTTTTTTCTTACCCTTTTCTAAAGATCTCAATTCCAGTTTTTTATCTCTGTTGCTATATTCACTACTTCCAATATAGCTGGTTTAGAGTTCGATTTACATTTTCTAGTAATTGCTTTTTTGGCAGCCAGCATTATTAGACATAGCAAGGCCTTAACATGTCCATGCAATTTGGATTCTGTATCATAGCTCAGAAAAATCATCTCCCTCACCAGACCAATCTGCTCACTCAGCATCTTATAGGTTCATAGGTTCATAGATTAGTTAGTAGTTAGGAGGTGGCTTAATGGTTAAGGTGTTTGCCTTACAAACACAAGGTGCAGGGTTTGAGTCTCACAAGGGATAACTGGCTAGGCTTAAAATGGCTCACAAGGGCAGTTAGCTTAGTGCTAATCTATGAACCTATGAACCTAGTTATTTGCTCCCAATACCTTGGCTCCTTTGCCAGTTTTCTCCAGTAAATTCCAGACCCCTCTTGCCTACTGTCTGTATCCCTAATTGCAGTCATCCCTATCTGCAGAATCTCCTTTCTCCATTCCCATGTTGGTTTAGTTCTTAGAATACTTTCTGTTAATTTTATGGATATAATGTTATATACGATTATTGTTATTCTCCTTAAAGGCTTGCATCCAAAATCCTAGTCTCTCCTTGTTTCTTGAGCTTCTCCCATGTTTCTTCATCATCCTTTTCTGCTTTGACTTATAGTTTTCTGCTTGTGCTATGTATAGGAGTCTTA
The DNA here is from genome assembly GCF_019279795.1 of Protopterus annectens. Taxonomy (NCBI): domain Eukaryota; kingdom Metazoa; phylum Chordata; order Ceratodontiformes; family Protopteridae; genus Protopterus; species Protopterus annectens. The sequence goes on from NC_056726.1 coordinate 1,951,520,983, forward strand.
ACTGTGTAGCTCTGAAATACCCCTTCAAATTGGGTAATCCCAATCTGCCCTGTTCTGCTAGAAGAATTATCTTATCCCGCTTGACTCTTGCCATCTTCCCCTCCCAAAGTCCTTCAGCCTTTTATTAATTGCTGTCCACAACTTCTCCTCTGGTTGATAAAAATATGCCTGACCTGTGTATAAGACTAAAGGGACTAAAACATTTCAACAGCTTGTATCTCTATATCCATATCCATATAACAAAGCTTCCATTTTCTCAGTTTTTGTATTATATTTTAATTTAGTCTCTTCCCACATATCTTTAGATGACACACTAAAATCATTTTAATCCATACTGGTAAATATTTCATTTTATCATGTCCCCATAAATATGGATATTTCTGAATCAGTTCATGTGTGGGTACATAACTTACCGCTATTCCCTTTGGTTTAGCTTTATTAATTTTGTATCCTTAAAAGACCTGAAACTGTCTCAAAATGTTCCACAACACTGTAATGTCTTTTTCTGGTTTTGTCAGGTATAAAGTAATATCACCTATAAATAAAGCCACCTTTTCTTGACTACCAAACGGATTGTATCCTTGAATATCTGAGTCCTTTATTTTCTTCCCCAATTAAATATAATGCAAATAATAAAGGAGAAAACACCCCTGCCTGGTACCTTTGCTCAAGCAGAGATTATCAGAGAGGACCCTACCCACTTTAATTTTCATCTCTGATCCCTCATATATCCTCCTAATCAATATTATAATTTGAATGCAAATGCTTCCATTGCCTACTCATAAAGTCCCAGCTTACTCTGACAAATGCTTTCTCTGCATCAAGGCCCAGCAACAACAATGGTATTTTCTTACATTCTACTTCCTTCTGGATCATCAATGTTCTGTTAATGTTGCCAAATGTTTGCCTTCCCACCACAAAACTACACTGATCCATATCTATATGTTTTGGAATTACTTTTGCCATTCTTTTAGCGATTATAGACATGAACATATTATAATCATGGTTTAGCATTGAAATGGACCTGTATGAAGCTGGATCTGATGAATCTTTATCCTCTTTAGGTACTACACCTACCACTGCTTTCTTCCAGGATGGTGATAATTCTCCTCCTCTTAAGATACTGTTAAACAAACCTTCCATATCTTTATCAGTTTTTTTTTTCTTCCTAGCTTCCAAACTTCAACAGGAATACCATCTATTCCTGGAGATTTTCCTTTAGATTGGTTATACATCACAATTTTTATCTCATCTCCTCCTATCCTAATTGTTAGTAATTGAGCCTCATCTACCTCTAACCTTGGCATATTTAATTCTTCCATAAACATTTCCATTTGTTTCTTTTCTTGATTTTCATATTTCTCTGCTTTATAGAGGCTCTCATAGAGTTTCCAAAATATTTCTAATACCTTCCGTGTTATAGGCTCCCTAAGTTTGGCGAAAGCCCTTTCAACTTTCTGTTGCCTGAGTCATTGTGCTAAAAGTTTTTGTACTCTAGTGTTATTATCAAAAACTGTTGCTTAATAGCAATCTTTCTAAACTCATGTATATTATCGAGGTAATCCCTTATTTTCTGCCTATCATTCTGCAGTTGACCCTCTTCTTGTTCTGTGAGATTCCCCCTATTCTGCAATACTTTAACATTTGTCAGTCTCTCTAAATAATTCTTGTTACTTCTTAACCATAGCTCACTTTCTTTTATTTCCACCCTATTTTTAAACTCTACCTTAACTTTATTGCACTCCCTAGCTATATTTTCAGAGGAAATTTCTGTCTTCTCTAACAGCTCCTGAATAATTTCAGCTACCCATTCCTTAAATTCCTCTATTTTCAACAGATAGGTGGGAATGCGCCAATGTCTCATTTTTATTTCATTACCCTATGCTTTTATTTTAGTTATTGTTAGCATATGATCTGAAATAGTTATTGGGTGAGTATCAAGACCCTCAATTAAATGCACACATTCTTGTGAAATGTAAATTCTGTCTAACCTAGCACATTTTTTATATCTTGGAGAATAATATGTAAATTCACTCTGAACTACTGTTACTGAATTCACATCTTCAATGCCAAATATTTTCATAAATATCTTCAAAAATCTACCCTCCTTTGGTATATTTTCCCTTCTGGACACCCCAGACACATCTTCACTGCTGCAAATCTAATTCCAGTCCCCACCAATAAGTAATATTCCATGCTGAAAACTGATTCTTTCTCCCAGAATTTCCTTAAACTCCGTTATAACAGTTTTAGGTGGAATGTAAATACATGCCAGTGTAATCCTCTTCCCTTGTCAGTAGCCCCTTAGCACTACAAGTCTGCCATTAATATATTTTTTTTAATTTTCTTCTATCACTATTGGAGCTCCTCTTGCAATTAATATAAGTACTCTTCCTTTCCTTTGTCCCAGTGAATAACCATCCTGAAAACCATTCTTTACCAAATTCACATGTTCAGTTATTTCTAGGTGTGTCTCCTGTAACATAGCTATTTGCACTCTACATTTTTTAATATAGTTTACTACTCTTTCTTGGTTGTATTTATCTGTGAGGCCATTTGCATTTAAAGACATTAAAGAAAGTATCACTGTATTAAAAAGCTATTATTCCCACCTTTTATATATAACACCTTTTTTGTTAAATGTCTAGTTCCAGCTTTTGTATTACATGCATACGCTGTTTTGCAGGATGAACCTTTATACAGTTTTTTCTTGTCATATTCATTTGAGCATATGTCACATCTTATAGCACTTTTTTTATTCAAAGCCCTTAAACAAAAAAACAAACACACCCCCAATGCCCCACAAAACCTATTAACTTATACTAACACACAAAAACTATGTACACCTTCAAATATTGAAGTTTTACCCTCCTAAAAGGAAGAAATGTTCCAGACTGACAGCCACACTCACAGTCTTGAGTTAACCTAAAAAAAGTTAGACATGCTAAGACGTGTGGTGCAGCCTGTGCTTCTACTAAGTGCTACTTGGTTTTGGCCTATCATTATAGCTCTCCCAACTGGGAAAACCCCTGAATATTTTCAGAGAACATAAACTACTTTGGGAAAGCCCCTAAATGCTTTCAGAGAACATTATCTACCTTGGTGAACCCCTGAATACTTTCAGGGAACATTATCTCCTTCTTTTGTTTCCTCAGCCAAACGCTCCCCACCAGACTGCAGCCAGTTTCTCTTTATCAGATTGCCTCCATGGAGACATGAGAGCCAGGCAGCCAGTTTCTCTTTATCAGACTGTTTCCATGGAAACATGAAGACCAGCTGCAGAATTGTTACAGAGCATACATGTATTTGCTAGACAAAAGCCTCATAATATTCAATGTTCTTTTTCATTTACTTGCTCTCTCTTAAAACTTGTTACTAAATCAATCTAAGGTCTTTAATCCAGTCATTCCTCCAAGAATGAGAAAAAGCACATAAATTGTTCTTTTATCATGCCTTTGACCAGAGATTTTTTACATTTCAGTGCCCACATGTTTTAAAACTGAACAAGAAAAAAGAGAGAAGAAGGGAGAAAGAAAAGAAAAAAAGAAAAGAAATAGAACAGCAGCACCTGTTTACAATCCCCATTACACTTATAACTGAAAAAAAATGACTTTATAGCATGTAAACAAAACCACATGCCACAAAATTGATACTATTTAAGAAAAAAATCTTTACTTACAGTTAACTTTCTCCCTTCTACTCCATTCATCAAACCACTTTTCCGAACATTAATGACATGAATTAGGGCATATGCTTTAGAGTCTCCCACAAGTCCAACAAATTCAGAAAAAATTCAGAAAAAGTCCAATAATTCTAGATTTTCTTGTTCTGTCATATTTCATAAACATAATTATTGCATTGTAATCCCATATTAAGTTCCTGGTTTTATCACTGTTCATCTCCAAAATCCTGTCTTTGTTTCATTTCCAACATACTCTTGATTCTTCTAGTCAACTCTTGTGCTCCCTTCCTTTTCTCCAACATTTTTTCTTTTCTTGAAAATTTTGAAAAGGTTTCATAGGCACAGTCCCTCTGTGGTCTTTATTTCCAGAACAAGAAGCAGAATCCCCTTCTGTTTCACAGCTTACTTTTTATTGGACAGACTTTTTTATTTCCTCCTTAGCATGTACTTCATCAATAAAGGATTTTGTCCTACCAGGGAAGAATACATTGAAGGCAGCTGTATACATCATTTTGAATCTCACACCTGCATCTTGACATTCCCTGAATAGTGGAATAAATTTGTTCCTCCTCTGTCTGGTGTACAATGAGTAATCATTTTTCACAAACACTCTGCTGTCTCCCACTCTTAGTATGTTGTCCTTCTGCCATAGTTTTGTCAGAATCAACTCCTGCTGCTGGTAGGATTGCATCTTTACCATTAAAGGTCCAAGTTGCTTTCTTATAGCCAGGTTTGGAGCATACACACATTGTGCTCTTTTAACTAACATTTCCCACTGTGGAATACCAGTACAGTTGCTTAATTGTGCTTTCATAAAATTAATGCAGTCTGTTCCTTCCAGCTTCTGTGGAATAGTTGAAAATCTCAGGTTTTCCCTACATGCTCTGTCTTCTAATTCTATTGTTTTTTGAAACATCTCTTCCTGAGCAGTCTCATATTCAGCCAGCATTTTCTTCATTTCAGTCTCTGACTTCTGTAACTTTATCATCTCATCTGAATATCTGTTTAAAACTTCTTCCATTTTCCCAGCCTTTTGTTGTTTGTGTGGATATCCTCCATCAGTGTTTTGTTTATTTTAACCAGGTCTGTATGCAGTTGTCTTATATCTTGCTGTAGGTTATTGGAAGTCTTACCTCACCGTTTGTACTGATTTTTTCCAGGTCTTCTGTATTTCTTTATTCCTGGCATCCAGGCAGTGCACTTACTAGCCATTTACTGAAATTTACGCATAAACAGAAGTCTATTGGCCTTCTCTGCTGAGTTTCTGTTTTCACACTGAGAGAGATAGAAATAAGCTGTTACTCAATGTGCAGCCATCTTTGAAGCCCTCACTTGAGTGAGTATGCTATTCTATTCCAAAATTAAACTATTAACTAGGTTTGGCAGTTGGCTTACAGGATTAAGGAGCTGTTCCCTGTGGTCCAGTGGATTAATGTTTGATTACCTCAGCTTCTATTACCTAACTGTGTGACTCCGAGAAAGTCACTTAACAAGACACTGCCCCCGGGATGTGACTAAAAAAGGTCCATGGAGATCAGTGGTCTACCCAGGAAAACAAATACAAATATAAATATAAATAAATAAATAAATAAACTGTTACTGTATTAGAAAAAAAAAAGACAGCAGCTAAGAATATTAACAAAATTACCACAAAATGAATTGTATCATAATGTCAAATACGTTTTCATGATTTTAGGAAGGCCTTTAGGGCAATAAAAAGTACAAAATCAAAGACCAAAAAAGAGCCAAATACTAGTTCATAATTTCAGAAGGCCATGGCAGTGCCTTATGCCATTACATCCAAGGCAGAAATGGGATTAAAAAAAGACTAAGGCTGTTATAATACACCCATCAAAGGTTAGTCTTTATGACAAGTAAAACAGATTATGTTCATATTTGTAAATATTTCAGAATCACTAGTAATCCTGTTCTTGGGATTTTGCACTATCTTATGCTATGAGCTGAAGATGTTTTCACATCCATGAGATGGGTCAGGAAAGAAGCTCAATAAAATTCATTTGTCATAAGTCTATTTTAAAATACAAATGGAAGAGAAGTCCAAGAAATTTTTGAGAATTAATGTGTCAAAAAAGGAAATTCCAGTATAAATGACTCATTTTATTTTTGGAGTAACATCTGCATCTATCATTTAGCAGCAGTACAAAGAACTGCTACTACATATTACAATTTGGATGATACCTGGTGATGAAAAAGAAGAAAGACAAACAGCACTTGGACAAAAGAGTGGTAGACAGGCTAAAAGAGTATGATTTAGGACAAATTGAGACAAGTGTGAGCTGATAAAAGTTAAATACTTAAGTCACAGCATAATAGAAAAATTGTAGTATAGGTGTCTATTTATTTATGCTTTTACTTTATTTTTCTGTTTGTTAATGGGGGTGGTGGAGTGTGCAGATTGACCCTTTTCAGCCACAGCCTAGGCTCTGTAAGAACAAATCATATAAAAGGTTTAGAAAAAGTCAAGAGGAAACTAGTACAGAAAAGAGTAAAATCCCAAGAAGGGAAGACATCCCTGATCAGTATCAGCAAGAAACTACGATCCCTCATAAAATCATCCAAGGCGAGCTTTGAAAGAAATATTGCCAAGGACTCCAAAGATAACCACAAGGCATTCTTTAGCTATGTCAAGAATCTAAGTGGCAATGCTCAGATCTGCTCGGAGTTAGTGCAGAATGGCACAAAATACACTGAACCGACCGATATTGCCAACATCCTGGCAGACAGGTTCAGTGCAAACTTCACCCCCCTCTCACCCCCAAAAGGGCCCATAGCCATACCAGAAGAATGTAGAGCCCCTGAAATCACAGACACTCAGGTTAAAACAGCCCTCTCCAAAGCCAAAAACACAGCATCAGTGGGACCAGATGGTGTCCCAGGCTGCGTCCTACATGAGCTCAAAGACGAACTAACCCCTCAACTAAACACACTGTTCAAACTCAGCCTCTCCACAGGCTATGTACCCATAGAGTGGCACACATCAATGGTTATCCTGCTCCATAAAGGTGGAGCCACAACAGACCCTGGGAACTATCATCCTATAAGCCTGACTGGCTTGGTCTGCAAGGCTATGAAGTGCATCATCATGGAACTCATTAACAGAGACATTGGGGACCTCCAAAGACTGGATCCTACCCAGTTCAACTTTGTTAAGGGCAGATCATGCCTCGTAAACCTGGTGGACTTCTTTGAGACAGTTACCATAGCTATAGACGAGGGAAAGGTGGTACACACAGTCTACCTAGACCTCGCAAAGGTCTTCAACACCATTCCCATTTTGGTATTATAGACAAGCTCACCAGCCTGAACATAAAACCCTACATCACAAGATGGGTTGCCAACTGGCTCATGGACAGAACCCACATGGTGAGAGTTGCGGGAGCTAGGTTCGACTCTAAACCGGTTACAAGTGGCGTTCCCCAGGGCTCAGTCCTAGGACCCCTCCTGTTCAGCATATACTTCTCAGAGGTACAGGCAAGCACAGGAGGACTATGGCTGACCAAGTTTGCAGACAACTGCAAACTAGGGGCTATAATTGACTCTCTGGCTGACACAGACATCCTCCAAAAGGGTCTCACTGAGATGGATACCTGGTGTCTAAATCATGACCTCAAGCTAAATGCCAGAAAGTGCATAGTCATCCCCTTTGGAAAAAAACAAAGTACCCACAAACTGCCACATAGGTGGTAGTCCCCTAAATACGGAAAATGTAATAAGGGATCTGGGAACCCAAGTAGATAGTAATCTCTCCTTTGATAATCACATTGCCAAAGTGTTTAGAAAATCCTTCTATGTGGCCCACCTAATCACAAAAGGGTTCACATCCAGATCAAAAGAGGTCATTGTGCTCCTCTACTCATCACTCATCAGACCCATCATAGAGTACAATGCCTTATTTGGGATGTACCTTACAAGACACCTGCAACAGCTGGAAAGACCACAGAAGTACCTCACCAAGAGGATCACTGGCCTCAAACAGATGCCCTATGCAGCTCGACTGAAGAAACTCCAGCTGTACTCAGTTGCATACCGCCTACTCAGAGGTAATCTCTGCCTGACATACAAGGCCATGTCCAAGCCAGAATTGATGGACATGCTCCACCTAAAGAAAACCTTATCCCCTTGAGCCACATGCTCTAGGGATCTAAACCTCACCACAACAATAAATAGGATGTGCTGGAGGGATAGATTCCTGTCCCAGAGACTTCCCATGCTTTGGAACAAGATTCCAATCTACATTAGGCAGAGCTCCTCGCTAACACTCTTCAAGAGAAACCTTGACGAGTGGATGGGAAACAGAAAGTTTACCCCGGGGATCACTTCAGTGGATCTGCTGGACAGAGGCACAGGGAAGTAATCTAAGAGGGAGGCGAAAGCCAACACATTCTGGCTAGGCTTATAAATGCCTTCAGGCAGACAGCCTAGTATCTACCTATGAACCTATGAACCTATGTTTAAAAGAGACTAACAGTTTGAATAGTTATGCAGTGATGCCATGATAGGTAGCAATGTTATTCATATTTGCATATGAACGTTTACATATGTGATTTGGAATGTCCTCATAGTGGTTAATAAATGTTAGCATCGAAGTCTGAGAATGTGTCACAGTTTGGGTTGTACTTGGAACTCATAAATTACTATCAGAACTTTGTACCAAACCTCTCAGTAGTCTCATTCCCACTTAATGCATTGCTACAGAATGAGTCTGCAAAGAAATGGAATGAGGCCCAAAAACATATCTTCAAAGAGATGAAGAAAATGATTAAGTCCCATGAAATACTTGCCCACTTTGATCAGGTACACTGATTTTCACTTTTCAAAAAATGAAATTCCATTTTCATGAGATGAAATCTAGGAATTATACCCATGATTTTTTAATGTAATTTCCAGTCATTATTGTGAATTCATTATAACTTTAATCTGTATCTCTATATTGAAAATTAAAACAAATTCTTGGCACAGAACACTTAATAATGCAATAATAGATATGAGCAGAAATATCTTGCAGTGAATTGTTTCTCTAATCTGTATTGCCAAATTCTGTCAAAATGCCATGATTGTTCAATCTTCAGTCAAAAAAGGATTTGTTTGTATTTTTCTCAGGAAAAAAAATCAGCGTCCCTGACATTAATCCATCATTGCCTGTTTGGTTGTCATCTGACCCTTTACATTACAGGACAATATATGTTGGTTAGTGTACACCAGCCACTACTTAATCCAAGAAAAGAGATGTCATTCACAACTGCAAACCAGCTTATGTTTACTGAGTTTACTAGGGTAGGCATTCTTGTGATACTGAATAAAAGAGAACAAAGCAAAATGGGAATGCTGATGAACTATCATGACTGCCATATGAATGCCTGAAGAGAAAGGAGCCATGGGTCAAGTAAATGGATGCTGCCCTGTTTGGGGATTTGTAAAGGAATATATCATGGCTTTTTATTAACTTGAAATCGTCTGGTTGAATTCTGACACATAGAAGTGTGTTGTTGTGTCTTTCGGCTTTTTCCCGGTTAGGGGTCGCTACAGCGGAACTCCGGTCCACTAATGATTGGTAGTTGGTTTTTACATGCCGAGTTACCAGCCCTGATGCACAACCTTCAACGAAGGTAAGCCCATTCACGCATGTCACCACGCAGAAGACGCTCTAGCTGAGAATCGAACCAGACAGTGTCTTACTGTGAGGCGACAACGGATAGAAGTGTGTAAAATGTGAATATGCATGTGCTGGGGTGGGGAGCACTATGTAGCAGGCATGGGCTTTTTACATTCATTAAATAACAAAACTTAGGCCAGGACAAGTTCAGATAGCAGGAATCCTCTTTATCAAACGAGTCACGTGACAGTACAACTTAGTGTGTCATTGCAACAGTACAACTAAAAAAAAAATGGAAATTTGTTTTCAAATTCATCTAAGGATTCCAATCTAGATGACTGTAGTATAATTAGTCTTATGCATAATTCTTTAAATTTGTAATGGACAGCTGTCCCATCCAGGACTAGTTCACTTTCTTATACTCTGAGTGCTGGGACAAGCTCTGTCTCCAAACCATGTGACCCTAGACAGAATAAGGAGGATGCTGACAGATTAATAACTCTCCTTCCTGGTTCACAGCATAGCCAAAGGCTGTCTTGTGCCTGTACTTTCCATCACTCATACACTTCCAGTGCTGTTTATTAGGTAAAAGGGTACCTAGATCAATTACATATCCAGTGAAAGGAAAATACTGAAGAGTACTTCTCCATTTAATTGGAATCCAGGAAAGTTACAGTCATATGCTTAGGTTGTCAGGTGACTTTCATTTGTATTTTTTCGTTTTTTATTCTATTTGATGCCACACATTTGTACAGAAATTGAAAGTGTTACTGTCAGCCACCCAAAGCTGCATGTTGTAATTCTCCATTATCCCCTTTTTATGGGGCATCAGGATCCATTCTTGACATAGCTGACTTACCAGACTAACATTAAATGAATAGGAAAAATCATAAGAAACAGAATGTTCTATACCATTGCTCTTTAGGCAGTATACTTTTAACTTAAATTATGCAACATATTTGCAGTATTATTATATATTTTAAAATTTAAAAAAACAGTCACTCTCAGCTATCTCTCTGTCTCTCACTCTCTTACACACAAGCGTGCACACATTTTACAGCAGATGTTCATGGCTTTTTTTAAGTCTATAAAACAGCTGGAATGGAGCGGAAAACATTTGTTCGCATATAAATATGTTTACACGTTTCTCAATATCATGAAAAAGGAAATTGTTTTTATTTCAGGTGACAGATGAACAAACATAGTAATTTACATATGAGAGTTCATAAGTAGCCCTCTCAGAACTTTGACATATTGTTGCATGTCTCTTAGTCAAATTCTCAGTGGTATTACAATTTACAAGCAAAGTTTCATATCCTCAGTCAAAAATCATACTTAGTTTTTCATTACCACTACTGTCTGACCAAAGTTTTAGAAATTAACAATACCTGGTAACATTAGTCACTATGAGCAACCCTTAATGTCTCTTATGTGTATAATGTCATGCTTGTAAAACTGCTGCCAGTTTTTCATCAGCAGAGTTTGTTTATAAGTAGATATTTCTATCCTGTTTTTCCACCTGTAGTATCTTCTAGCATCCACATCTGCTGTCACTCTCTGTTCAGCCAGAGTAGTTGTTTTGTTCCAGAAGGTGGTCTTAAACTACAAGCCTTCTAATGTATTGTACTTATTTATTTATGTCTGTTTATTAACTGGTTAAACAGGTTGGTACAAAACCGTTTCAGCCATTTCCTGGACAAAAAAGCAAATACAACAGCTGTAACAATATTTAACAAGTATACATATACAGAACATAAATAATTTCAATCATATGTAAACAGAAGAAGTAAATAATTTTCAAGCAATACAAGTGGAGTGGAGAAAACAAGTTGAAAAATACTATCAGTCCTAATATATACAGTATATATACTCATACAGTTAGGCCAGGTATATGCAGTAAACACATTGTATGCTTTCTGGGTAAAACAAATGTTACAGTAACACAGTCATAATTTTTATAGAGTAGGTGAAGCAGTGTCCGTTAACCAGAATTTTAAAGCAAGTACATTTTGTATTTCTTGGTTAGATGTTCTTTTAACTTTATCTTAAATATTGCTAAGTCTTTCAAAGATGTAATATCTTTAGGTAGACTATTCCAAGATACAGGTGCTGGTTTTAAGAAATAACCTTTGTGTAATGCAGTGGAGAAGTGAGATTTAGATAGTTTAAAGGAGTCAGAGTTGCAGAATGTGCAGAAGGATTTGTTTACTTGGGGTAACAGTACCTGTTGTGCAGCCGTACATTAAACAGGTAAGTATAGCTCCCAAAACAGAATGCACTGAACATTTGCAAGCTCTTAGCATACGGTGAATTTTATGTTTCCAATGGATATAGTTTGCTTTAGCAATTCCTACTGATTTGTTAATGTTTTGCACACAAAAGTTCCATTAACCCATCAGCTTGTTGCTTATAGTAGAATTAATTTTCTCTGAAGAAAATGTTGGCTTCTGCAGAACTTGTCAAACTGATGGCCACTGACCATAAGTTCATACTGGGCTTGTTGAGTATATGTTAAAAATATCTTATTAGGAGCTGATACCACTGCATGGGCAGCATGGTTTTCTGGGAAATCACTGGCAAATCATTGAGGGTTGAAGTCAGAAATAATGACAGATATTTGCATTTCAGACTTCAAACCCTTCAGAAAATTCATGGTAATACGAAACATGTTATTCCATCTATTTTCTAAGTTTGTAAGAGCAATATTTAAAAAGTATCCCTATTTTTGGGCCTTTGTCCCTCCATTATTTATAGCTTTGTCCAGATTTCTTGCTCTAAGAGGTTGACAGGTATGATGGGCAGATTTGGAAAATCCTGGCTCTACACTGGAGGAGTCTTGTGTAAACATCCGGACAACTAAAAATTGTTTGTGTTGCCTTGCCATCAAACCTGTATGGTTCAGTGCTCAAGTCATTTCATGGTTGTTTTGGAAATTCTGACATTTGTACAAAAATTGCTTCATAGTGCAGTGTGTCTGACATAGCAAAAAATCTAGTTTCTCTTTGTCTTTATCCATATTGGGAATATTGGGAAACCATATTTTCTCCTTCACCATTCATTTCACCTTTGCTATCCCCAAATGGTTTTCTTAAGCTATCTCAGTACACTTCTGGTATTATATCAGTCTTGAGGCCTTTAACTACTACTCTCTACTATCAGATACAGTTTTCTCCCTACTGGATATTTCATGAGCTTTGCAGTGTCTCTGCATCTGGGTCCTGTTGTTCAATGTGGTGGTAAGTATCATTACTATAAGTATTCTGACACCTTCAGCAAATTTGGTGTCATTTCTGTTTCACTCTGTTGTCTCTTTTAGTGAGAATGCTTTACGAATACCATATTCAGCAATCATATTCACATAATTGTCAGCACCTTAAACATGCCTTTCACTCTGAAATTATAGAATGATTGAGTAAATAATCAGCAGTATTGTATCTTCTTATATTGTACTTTACAGTGACTTGATATGGCTCACATCTTAAGGACTGTCTCTCTTTTCTAAGAAAGCCTTTGTTGTGGGATTAATACAGTTTCTTGTCGTGTGATTTCTGATCAGTGTAAGGTCTTCTCCAAGAATGTGCATGTCCATGCAATGGCTAGAATTTTCTTTTCTGTATGGTTATATCTTTGTTGTATATTAGACTGTGAGCTGCTTGCTTGGAATGTTTAGGACTAATAGATGCCTGTCTTGTATCTGGTTAAAATTGAATAAGGTCTTACGAAACTCGTGTGTGCTTCTAAAAATGCTGAACTGCTCACATCAAAATGTTATCTTGCTGTTCTGAACGTATTCCCTTCTTCATCATTTCTAAAGCCTCGTTTCGTTCTTCAGTCCAAATAAATGAAGCATCCTTTTCCATTAGTTTTCTGTAGTGATCTTTTATTGTTTTTAAATGTTTTATAAGCCTAAACTTATAATTGCCTATACCCAAAATACTTTTGAACTGTTTTGCATTAGTCGGAGCCATGGATTACTTACAGGGCATAGTCAAATTGTACAGTATGCAAAGGTCTTTGTGATGTTCTTGGCAAGGCATGGGGTGTTTCTTATTCAGACTGCAGTTCTGACGCCATGCGAGAGCTTGCACAGTGCAGCTTTCAGACCATGTAAATAAGTGCATAAACTATAATTCTCAGGTTAATGGGAGCATAATGATATAAAAATGAACCACATAAAAAGTTCCAAATCATACACATCAGAGCAGACACTGTATTTAGTAAGTCTGCATGCTATATGTGCAGAAAAAATTTTGCACTGCACCTAGAACACATGCTTGCATTTGAAGCAATTTGTTTTAAGTAGCACTATATTGCCCTAACCACCTGCTATGTTGACTGGGTTGGCTGTTAAGCATTATTGTCAGTGCCTAACCTGTTTTGCCTTCCCTGGTGATGATATACTGAATCACTATAGAGAAGACCAGGATATCGTCTAGAGCTTGGTCAACATATTTGGCCCAAATGCTGAATCTCAGGTAATGTGTGGTCTTCCTATACCTGTGAATACCAAGGTATGTGTGGCTCTTACCATCCTTGCTACGTGGACTTTCAAGTGGGGTAGTTTACAGGCCTCTACTTATTTATATATTAGCATTTGTTTACTGGGTATGTCCTATTGGGCCATGATAGGCCCCTTTTCAGCAGAGGCCTGGGGAGAAAAGCTCCTCAGTTAAAAAATCTTACAAGATGACATACAATACAATACATTGAAATAAAAGGCAAAAACAGCAAATGTTAACTATCGCATACAAAATGTGAAAAATTAGTATATAAAGGGGAAAAAATGTAGAAAATACATCTGAGCTATCATCATATTCCATATAGTCCCATTCAGTTTTACTAAACAGCAATAATAATGCTAAGAACTTCCATTAGGTTAATAGAGCGGTGCAATACAGTATGTGTTGGACATTACTACTTGATAGCAAAAAGTTTGGTAAGAATTTCTAGGTGTGGTTAAACTTTTGGGTCTTCTGCTAAAAGCCAAGAAATTTAGGTTATACAAGAAGACCAAAACAGCACTACAGACAGAGGACAGATGGACAGAGTGGTAGCAACAATTAGGTAGAAGAAGAATGGCAGGAACATAGTTTGGAATCCCAAGAGGTTGGTCCTAAGGTTTGCTGTGAAGTATTTTGGATTTACGATTTGTCTTAGGTCTTGTAGGAGAGTATTCCAACATCTGAATACATATGAGAAGTACATTGCTTCACCATGTTTATTGTTTGGTCTTTGGAACTGGAGAAGATATGTTTGTTTGTTTGCTTATTTATTTATTTAAACTATTACTGTCTTCAGTGCTGGGCATTTGTTTGAGCAAAGAAGAATGCTTTGGGCCAGTTTAAGCTGATAGTTGGGGAATTACAGCCAGTTTAGTTAGTTGAGTGACAAGCAATGATCAGTTTTACTTTGAAGATGGGTTACATATTTTGCTATTTTATTATAACATTGTTCCAGTTTTGTTAAAAGGGAGGAGTTGACCTTTGTTAGTAGAAAAGAGGCTTAGGAGAGAGTTGGCAATAGATATGAGAGGTTTATGGAAGGGTAGGGAGATGCTTTGTACAGGAGACCTATTTTTACTGTATATGTGTTTTTTTAATACTATTTTGGGTGTCTAGGTCAAATTTTACATTATCATCTGTGATGACTCTAAGTAATTTAGTATGTGTGACAACCTCAGATCTAGTATCTTGTGTGACCAGACCAGTTGGTGCAATGGCTAACGTCTTTGTCTCCCATGCACACGGTACAAGGTTTGATCCTGAACTCTGGCCAATGCCCTTATAGAGTTTGCATGTTCTCCATGTCTTTGTGGGGTTATTCCCACCTACCAAAGAATGCTGAGTTTTTCCATCTCAAACTCACCCAAGAACTGAGCTGCTGGCAGCAGCACAAACTCTATTGGGGAAGAGTTGTAGAGACCATTTGCTTAGGAAATCTACTGTGGTGTGCAGTATCTTCAACATAACAAAAGACAGATCACAGATTGCATGCCGGGTGGGGTTAGCCACTTAACATTGTAAAAATATGACTCTAGGTGAGACAGTCATGTTGACTAATGTCACCCCATATGGGCATGGGTATTTGCTGGTGATTAGTAGGTTAAGGACTCAGCCTACTCAGACATATACCGGGGATGCATGCTAAGAGTAGGAAGGGTGTATGGGCTCCTATTGGGCAGTGTGTGCCTGCCATAAAGTCACCAGCCCTAGGTCAATGAGCTACTGGCCAGCTGGTGTCCAATTGCCCAGCTTGGGTTACTTGTGACAGCACTGTTGAGCAAAAGCTGGATATAAACTGATCAACCTGACAAACATGAACTAAGAATTGCTGCACTCAATGTAAGATCACTAATTGCAGAGCTTGGAAGAGGATGGCCTGATAGTAAGGAAGAAGTTGGACATCCTATGTATCCAGGAGACAAGATGGAAGGTCAGTGCAGCAAAGCCACTTAGCTTGGGATCCAGTATACTACTCAGGGGGAAGACAGGCTAGAAATGGTGTGGGAATATTGGTGAGGGAGAGGCTTCAGAAGACAGTGAATGGTGTTATTAGAATTAGTGACAGATTCATGGTGATCAGAGTCTAGTATAATGATAGGGTAGTATTCGTAATCTCAGTCTATGCCCCACAGCAGGTTTGTTATAGTAAGGAAAAGAGTGAATTCAGACAGCAGTTGCAGGATCTACTAGATAAAGCTGGACAACATGAATTGGTGTTGATAATGGGTGATCCTGAATGCATATATCGGGACAGACAGAACAGGATATGAGGACTGCCTGGGTCTACATGAGTGGAATAACAGGAATAAAGGACAGGCCATTTTAGACTTTTGTCTGGCAAATGGCTTGATGGTGGCCTGGACATGGTTCAGCAAGAAAGACAGTCACAAGATCACATACAAGAGTGGCCAACATGCAACTCAGGTAGACTGAGTAAAGAAGGGCAGTGGGGTAGAATCTGCAAATGCAAAGGCATCTCCAGTGAAACAGCTGACCCACAGCATAAACCACTAGTTGCCACAATCAGCTGCAAGCAGTGATCAGAGAAGGCTCTAAGGTCAACAGAGACCAAGCTGAAGACATGGAAGTTTGACTGGAGAGAAAGCACAAAAGTTCAAGGAATTACTCAGGGCTCTAGCACCTCAAGAAGATGAAGAAATACATGGAACTGAAGAAGAATGGTGCTATCTCAAAACAGCATGTGTAAGGACAACAAAATAGATATATAGCCAAGCCAGGTATGGAAATAAGGTACAAAAGGAAAGCTGGTGGTAGAATGCAGAAGTCCAGGAAGTCATCAAAAGACAGAAGGACTGCAGGAAAAAGTGGGAGATAGAAAAGACGGACCAGGAAGAAATACTGGTTGGCTAACAAAGAGGCTAAGAGAACAGTTGCAATAGTAAAGAACAAGGCATCAGAGGGACTCTACCAGCTTTTTGAAAGTGATTCAGTAGATGGCAAAAAGAAACTATACAACGTTGCAAGTCAAAGACAGAAAGATAAAGAAGATAGTTAAATACCCTTCATAAGTGATGCCAACAACAACCTGCTCACCATTCGGCAGGGCATCAAAGGCAGATGGAAGGAGTACTTCCAGCAGCTTCTGAAAGAAGAAAAACACACAGAAGCTGTACTGCTTTAGACACAACCTATGATGAAAGAAGAGGAGGAGCCCACCTTAGAAGAAGTAAGAACAGCACTAAGGAAAATTAAGTCATGGAAAGCAGCAGACTCAGATGAGGTCATGTAGATATGATAAAGATGTTGGGTAAGACAGAGGAGAAATGGTTAATGAGAGTATTCACAGCAGTATGGAGACAAAGCTGTATTCCAGATGACTGGAGAATAAGCATACTAGAGCCAGTGTCTAAGAACAAAGGGGACATTTACAACTATGGGCAGTATAGAGGTGTCAAACTCTTGTCACACTGCATGAAAGTTGTGGAGAGGTTGACTGATTGATGAGTACACAGTGGTAGAAAGTAAGATGCGAGATGAGTAATTTGGATTCAGATCAGGATGCAACACAACTGACCTGACATTTGCAGTGAGACAGATACTGTAGAAGAAGCTATAAATGAGGAAAAAGTCCAACTGGACATTCCTAGACTTGGAGAAAGCATGTGACTAGGTCCCAAGAAACTGATTTGGACAGTTCTATGGTGGTTCAAAGTCCCAGAAACATTAGTAGATTTAGTGCAGGCTATGTACAAGGACCCAATACCTCAAGTATGAATAGTGTTTAGACTCACAGAGGGGGTTCCCAGTGGGAGTGGGTGTGCATCAGGGTTCAGCTCTGAGCCCACTGCTGTTCATACTGGTCATGGACATTAGAAAACAGGTCAGAGGAAACAGATCAACAAAACTGCTGTATGCAGACAATGTGGCATTACCAGTAGACTCCAAATAGGAACTTCATCAAATGATGGAAGATTGGTATATAAAACTGAAGGCACATGGGATGAAACTAAGTACAGATAAGACAATTGCAATAGCAGCAAATGGAGGAAACTAAGTACAGATAAGACAATTGTAATAGCAGCAAATGGAGGAAATCAGAAGAAGCTGAGAACTGAGACTGAAGGGAAAATAGTGGAACAGGTTAACAGCTTCAAGTACCTATGAGGGGTGATTGAGAAGAAAGAAAATCTGAATGAAGAGGTCTAAGATAGAATCAGAGGGGCTGCAGCCAAACTGCACAGAGTATCAGGGGTAGTGTGTGACAAAGAAATGCCAAAGAAGTTGAAAAGTAAGGTGTACAAAACAGTGGTGCAACCAGTACTTTTCTATGGAGCAGAAACCTGGGCAGTGAAAGCAAAGCAACTGAGGAAGTTAGAGGTGATGGGGATGAAGTTCCTGAGAAGGGTGGTAGGATGCACACTGTGTGCCAGACTAAGAAATGAGGACTTAAGAGATGAAGCCAAAGTAGTGCCAACTGCAGAAAAGGTCAAAGAGAACAGAATATGGTGGTTCAGGTACATGTGCAGAAAAACAGAAGACAATCTGGTGAAGAAGATTTGAGACACACAGGAAGAAGGTAAGAGGAAATGAGGCTGTCCAGCAAACAGGTGGATGGATTGTGTGTGAGAAGACCCGTGACAGTCAAGCATGAGTGTCAAAGAAGATTAGAGAGAGGCATTGAATAGCGAGAGATGGTAAAAGTTGACACAACACCATGACCTCATGTAAAAAAAAACAGTAAAAAGAGCTCACAATCTCAAAGATACATCAGTAGGAAAGAATTTAGAATATAGTTTCTCTTAGAGACAGATAGGAATATAGCCAGATTAGTCTAGCTGTTTTCTATATTTATGTCAGACTATTCTACAATGTTGTTTTAAAGTATTTCCTGTGAATCTGAACTCTCTAATGTCATTGTGTTGAGTTAAGTATTGTCTTTTGTTTTTATTATTTATTATTAAATATTGTTAAATCTTTCAACTGTGGCTGTTTTGTGTAGAGATATTTAAGCTCTCAGAGTACTTGAAAGTATTTGGTGATACTGTATAAGCCACTCCAATAGCCTTGCTGTTTGTCACACTTACTATTTGGATAACAGTAACATTACACAGTGGAATTGGTCACCCTTTGGGAAGGGCCTTATTAGTAGCTAAGAGTAGTTGGAGGCAGTGATTACTATCCTATAGCCTGGGCAGAAGGAGGCATAGCCAGTGAAACTGTGCCAGCCTTCCCCAGGAGTGTCTGTGTGTTTGTATATAAATCAAATCTCAAAGTGTGTGTGTGCATGTGTGCGTGCATGCACGTGTGTGTGTGCATGTCTGTGTGTGTGTGTGTGTGTGTGTGTGTGTGTGTGTGTGTGTGTGTGTGTGTGTGTGTGTGTGTGTGTGTGTGTGCATGTCTGTGTGTGTGTGTGTGTGTGTGCGTGTGTGTGTGTGTGTGTGTGTGTGTGTGTGTGCTACTTGGGGCAGGGGCAAGAAGCACTGGTTGGACAGAGAGGATACTGGAGGTTTTGGCTTGACTACGTGGCTGAGATCTGAACCCTATAGCTGTGCCAGTGGGGAGTCTTATTGGGGATCTGGAGAGAAAGGGAGAAACCAGCTCCAGACTGACTGTGATCTCTGTGTGCTCTTAAAGGAAATTGTACCTTACTGTGTGTGCACTCATTATCCTTCCCAGTGTGCATGCCCATCACTGGTGCTAGTGGTAAAGATTGAGGCTCCTTGATTATGGGGCCAGTGCATGGGCATCATAGCCCCTTTAAGCTTTTGGAATGCCTGTTTGCAGGCTGGGTTCCACACAACCTTATCTGGTCTGTATTTCCTCATCAGGTCTGTGAGGAGAGCAGCTATTGTACTATAATTGGGAACAAACTTTCTATACTACCCCACTGTCCCCAATAATGCCCTCATCTGCTTTTTGTAAAAAGGGCAGGAAATGCCTGAATAACTTCCACTCTAGAAGGTTCTGGCCTGATCTTACCACTCTCCCTCTATGTCCCAGGTACGAAACCTCTGCAATACCCAACTGACACTAAATAGGCTTAATGGTCAACCCTGACCATTGCAGTCTGCCCAGGTCTGCAAATGCCCTTAGCATGGTCTTCAGTGTAGAGTTTAACCTCTCCTCAAGACCATCAGTCTGGGGATGGTAGGGGGTGGTCTTTAGGTGCTTCACCCCAGAGTGCTTCCACAGACAATCCAGCAGGTCTGACATGAAATTGATACCTCTGTCAGTCAGCATTTCTCTCGGAAAAACTACCCTGCTGAAAATATGTAACAAAGTATTTGCCACCTTCTCTGCCTACTCAGTTTTGTGAGGTTTCAGCCAGTAACTTGTAGTCTATTGGTCATTTTGGGCCAGTTCCTAGCTTCTTTCAGCCCCCTGATATAAAACACGCTAAACGCGCGTTTTTTAGCTTGTACCTACTCAGCACAGATCCTCGTGGTGGCCAGCAGAGTAATCCAAGCTTCAGAGAGCTAAAAAAGCGACTTTACCTGATTTAAGTATATTTTTTGTGGCTTTCCACTTCTATTTATCTAGCAACTGTATTTCGCCTGCTTGCTGATACATTGTTATTGTTTTTCTGCATTTGTTCTGTAATTGCACTTGATTTCTCAGTTTGTTACTTTTAAAATCTGTAATTGTTGCAAATTGTTTGTGTAAGCTGTGATAGCCGATTTATAGCATTTATAAGTGTCTACTGTATCTGTTTCTGCTTGTTTCTGAAAAAAAAAAAAAAAAAAAAAATATCTCTTGTTTTCCCGCCTTACTGAGCTAGAGTAGTCCAGTTTCAGAGCTTGCTGATCCCTGGACTTTGTTTGCAGTTCCTGTTACTGATTCTTTGCCTAATTTGGAAGAGAGGAAGTTCCCTTGCTTACCAGTGGGAGTGGGAAGCATTGAGCTCCTGTTGGTCCAGTTTTGTGAGGTTTCAGCCAGTAACTTGTAGTCTATTGGTCGTTTTGGGCCAGTTCCTAGCTTCTTTCAGCCCCCTGATATAAAACACGCTAAACGCGTGTTTTTTAGCTTGTACCTACTCAGCACAGATCCTCGTGGTGGCCAGCAGAGTAATCCAAGCTTCAGAGAGCTAAAAGCGACTTTACCTGATTTAAGTATATTTTTTGTGGCTTTCCACTTCTATTTATCTAGCAACTGTATTTCGCCTGCTTGCTGATACATTGTTATTGTTTTTCTGCATTTATTCTGTTATTGCACTTGATTTCTCAGTTTGTTACTTTTAAAATCTGTAATTGTTGCAAATTGTTTGTGTAGGCTGTGATAGCCGATTTATAGCATTTATAAGTGTCTACTGTATCTGTTTCTGCTTGTTTCTGAAAAAAAAAAAAAAATATCTCTTGTTTTCCCGCCTTACTGAGCTAGAGTAGTCCAGTTTCAGAGCTTGCTGATCCCTGGACTTTGTTTGCAGTTCCTGTTACTGATTCTTTGCCTAATTTGGAAGAGAGGAAGTTCCCTTGCTTACCAGTGGGAGTGGGAAGCATTGAGCTGCCTGTTGGTCCACTTTTGTGAGGTTTCAGCCAGTAACTTGTAGTCTATTGGTCGTTTTGGGCCAGTTCCTAGCTTCTTTCAGCCCCCTGATATAAAACATGCTAAACGCGTAAGCAGGTTTAAACTATTCAGGCTACCTAAAGTCCACTCTTCAAATTTTCCCTTAAAACTACCTTCCTCGAACTATACTACTGATCTAATCAACATATCCTATAACTAAAAAGATCATCTCTACCTGTCTCCGAGTAGACTATTCTTTATCTGTTAAACCTAGCACTTGCTCCTACAGTACTTATCACCTTGATACAGCACTCTTGTTATAGATAGTACCCCAAAAAGGCAAACCCCATTTCTCGGACACCCACATCCCCCGGAATCTCTTTTAAAGTTTTTTGTCTATTCCTTCTAGCATGTCGAGGGATCAGTTGCTAGTGTCCTCTCCTGCTCAGCTGGTGAACCTGGGAATATTGAGGCAATGTTACAATTGCCTCATGTACACAGACAACCCTCTCCTCCTCCCACAAAACACAAATACATGCGAGAGATGCAACTATATGGCCAAACTGGAGGCTGAGCTCTCTCAACATAGGACTGGCAAGACCAGACAGGAGGAGAAGGTTACCACACACACTATAGACCCAGTCTCACATAGTACCATCACAACCTCAAATCATACACATAAACACACAAAGACATACTGAGGCTCTGATCAAAAATCTACCAAAACAGCAGAGGCCACCAAAGCAGACACCCAAACAACTACCACCTCAGAACACAACACCTGCAACACATAGACCTCACAGTCAGAGTGTCAAACAGTCACAGCCCTTAAGGCCAAACACAATGCCAGACACACTAGTCATTGGTGACTCCATAGTCAGACACACTGACATCCCGCTCACCAGACTGAGTAAGGAGAGGGTTACAGTAAGCTGCCTGTCGGGCGCTAGAATCCGCCACATAACGCAAGCACTCAGGTCTCTCAACAGCAGGTACAAATATGACTCAGTCATTGTCCACGCTGGTGTAAACGACCTGAGACGTACCTCCTTGGACTACATGAAAAGAGACATTGAGGAGCTCTCTGATTATGTAGCCCAGGCAGGTATGACCCTGACCTTGAGCAGTATCCTACCTTCACCAAGAATGATGCCACAATACAGAGATAAGATGATCAGCTTTAACAATTGGCTTAAACTCTGGTGTCATTCAATCCAATGTCTGTCTGCCTGGGATGACATGCTGGACAAGCCACGCTGCTTCGCAAGGGACGGATTGCACCTGTCACCCCTGGGATTCCGGATATTGGCAAAGGCTCTTGCCACCCCCATAGTGCCTTTTTTAGGCAAGGCTCAAATTCTAAACCTACCACCCTAGAACACAAAAATGGAAAAAAACTAAGGGTAATGCTGCTCAGTGCCAGAAGTCTCAATCTCAAAATGCACGCACTCGAGGCCCTTCTCAGTATGGAGAACATCGATGTCTGTGCTGTGACAGAAACCTGGTTCAAGGCTCCTGAGAGCACCCCAGCACTATCAGGTTTTACCTCATATCATGCGTTCCGGCCCCAAAATCCGGACAATACCAAGAAAGGAGGGGGGGTATCCATATTCATCAAGGGCACCCACACCTCAAGATTGGTGGCAACGCACGATGCATCGGAGACCATCCAGGTGCAATTAACCATAGGCAAGACTGCTCTGCAAATTGTAGCATGTTACAGGCCACCCTCACAAACTCAGGAACCTCACATGGCTTTCCTGAAAACACTGGAGGGGATAAATGTATCTCCAAACACCATCATACTAGGTGACTTCAATTACCCTAATATAGACTGGGAACACTACTCAAGCCCAAACACCCTAGCCCAAAAGTTCCTGGAATTCATAAACTCAAATGCCATGGAACAACTAGTCACCATCCCCACAAGAGGAGAAAACATACTTGATCTCATCATCACGAACATGGGAGCACAATGTTCAACACCGGAAGTATACCCCTCACTGGTGAGATCAGATCACAAACTAATCTCGCTGGAGGTCCTCATCCCACCCCCACCTGAAATAAAAAAGACCACAGTAAAAAACTTCTCGAAAGCTGACTTCACACTTCTAAAGACTAGTGTGGTCTCCTTTAAGGCCCCCGAGCCGGCGGAAAACAGTACCCAAGCCGCTGAATCACTTACATATGCCTTCTACCAGCACCTACAGGACTGCATGGATAAGGCAATCCCAAGCAAAACAAAGACTCTTTGTACCAAAAGCAAGCGTCCAGTCTGGTGGACTCCAGCCATAAACAAACTCTACAACAAAAGGAGGAAGCTACTACAAGATAGAGCAAAATCCTTAAAAGGTAAGACACCTTTGATCACTACAAGTAAAAAACTAAGAGCTCTCATAAAATCATCCAAAGCAAACTTTGAGAGAAAAATAGCTAAAGACTCAAAAGACAATCATAAGGCCTTCTTTAGCTATGTTAGAAACCTGGGAGGAAACTCCCAGATATGCTCAGAACTAGTTCAAAATGATGTGAAGATTACTGATCCTACAGACATTGCCAACATACTGGCTGACAGGTTCAGTGCAAACTTCTCACCCCCCAAAAGGAGATATATCTATACCAAACGATTGCAGCCCCCCAAACATCTCTAACGCCCAAGTGAGAACTGCTCTCTCCAAAGCAAAAAACACAGCATCCATGGGACCTGATGGTGTCCCCGGCTGCATGCTCCACGAACTCAATGAGGAATTAAACCCACAGCTAGGACAGCTGTTTAATCATAGTCTCACCTCTGGATACGCACTCCAGGAGTGGTGCACTGCGACAGCAGTCCCACTTCATAAAGGCGGTGCCTCCACCGACCCTGGAAATTACCGGCCTATTAGCTTGACAAGCCTTATCTGCAAAGCCATGGAGAGGATCATAATGGATCTCATAAATAAAGACATAGGGAATTTGCAGACTTTGGATCCAACCCAGTTTGGCTTTGTCAAAGGCAGATCATGCCTTTTAAACTTGGTTGACTTTTTCGAAACAGTCACCAAAGCCATTGATGAGGAAAGGCAGTCCATACAGCCTACCTCGATCTGGCGAAGCCTTCGATACAATACCCCACTTGGGTATCATTGAAAAACTCATCAGCTTAAATGTTAACCCATACATCACAAGATGGGTTGCAAACTGGCTGAGTGACAGAACCCACAGGGTCAGAGTTGCTGGCGCCATGTCAGACTCAAAGCCTGTCACAAGTGGTGTCCCACAGGGCTCAGTCTTGGGCCCACTGTTGTTTGGCATCTACTTTTCCAAGTACAAGCAAACACAGGAGGGTTATGGCTGACAAAGTTTGCAGATGACTGCAAACTGGGCCAGAGTCGAAAACACATCTGACACAGATATCCTTCAGAAGGGTCTCACAGAAACGGATAACTGGTGCCAGAGCCATGGCCTAAAGTTAAATGCCAAAAAATGCATAGTCATACCCTTCGGGAAAAACAAGGTTACCCCTAGCTACCATATAGGTGGCAATCCACTGAGCACAGAAGAAGTTATTAGGGACCTGGGGACCCAGGTTGACAGTAGCCTGTCATTCGACACCCATGTAGCTAAAGTAGTTAGGAAGACCTTCTACATTACCCACCTTATCACGAAGGGATTCACATCTAGATCAAGGGAGGTCATAGTTTCCCTATACTCATCACTCATCAGACCAATGATTGAGTACAATGCCCCATTCGGAATGTATCTGACCCGACATTTGCAGCAGCTGGAGAGGCCACAAAAGTTCCTCACCAAAAGGATAAAGGGTCTCAAAAATCTGTCTTATGCTGCCCGACTGAAAGAACTTCAGCTCTATTCAGTCGCTTACCGCTTGCTCAGAGGTGACCTGTGCCTGACATACAAGGCCATGTCAAACCCAGATTTGATGAATATGCTTCACCTCAATAAATCTAGATCTGTCAGAGCCACAAGGGCGGGAGACTTAAACCTCGACACGGCTATTAATAGGACGTGCTGGAGGGATAGATTCATCACCCAAAGACTCCCTATGCTGTGGAACAAAATCCCGGTATATGTGAGGCAGAGCACCTCGCTGGCCTTGTTCAAGAGAAATCTTGACCAATGGATGGGAGATCGCAGATATACCCCAGGGATTACCTCAGTGTCACTGCTCGACAGAGGCACAGCAAAATAATGGGTATAGTTCCCCATACTAAAGGGGTGGCGTAAGCCACAAAACTATGGGCTAGGCTTGTAAATGCCCTCGGGCAGATAGCCTAGTATAGACCTATGAACCTATGAACCTATGATGGGCAGAGCCACCACCTCAGGGTATCTAGCAGCATAATCTACTACCACTAGGATATAGTTATTCCCTGTGTAACTTGGGGTACTCAGAGGCCCTACAATATCCATAGCTACCCTCTGAAGCAGCTTCTCAATTACAGGCAAAGGCATCAAAGAAGCTTTGAGTTTGTCTCCTGCCTTGGCTTTTTTTGGCACTGCTCACAGGTTCAGCAGTACCCTATTACATCCCTTGCAATCCCAGGCCAATAAAAGTTCTACATAATACATGTCTTGGTTTGCTTTATGCCCATATGATCTGCAAAATGAATGTCATGGGCTATGCTAGAAGTGCCAGACAGTATGCTCTGGGCACTACCAACTACTGTATGACCTCACCCTCTAGCCCTCCCTCAGGGGTCCACTCTTTATACAGTAACCCTTTGGTCCAGTATATAGACTCCTCTTTTCCTTGAGAATCAGATTCCTCCTTAGCTACCTCCCTCAAGCCTTGTAATGTAGGGTCTGAGAACTGAGCCTGTCTTAACTCTACCTTTGTAACCCTTCTCAGCTCCCTTTCCACAGGAAGTCTGGTGTCTTCTGGCAGTGGTGCGTCACTATCATCCTGGGTACTACCACTCACCTCTGCTTTGCAGTCACCCTGTCCCAGGGAACATTAGTATCTATCAGCAGCTGTGGCTCACCTTCAGGCCCACTGCTACAGGGTAGCTCCCTCCCTGAAAGAGTGATATCACCAGTCTTGGCATTAGGTGTGGGGTCTGTCTGGGTCTCCCCCATTCTACCAGACATGACTGCATGGATATCCTCAAACACACCTACATGCTTGCTTTCTTTTTCACCCTCCCAGTCAAGGTGAACCCTGGCCAAAGGTATTTGGAATGGGGTCCTTCCTAAAGCTCTGACTGGAGTGGACTGCCCAAGCAAGTACTGCTCCTCTTTAACCACTGCAAGTTTCATGATGGTTATATCAGAGGTTGTGTCTCTCTTGGCAGTGGTCTGTTTTCCATCCACTAAGGTAAGATACAATCTCTGGTGATAGTTTGGTACCCCTGTTGGCTCAAGACAACTTACTACTGGCATGCTGTTATCCCCACTTGCTGGCTCCCTCACCTTTTGTTCCCCACCTTTCTTCAGTGGACATTTGTATGCTACATGGCCCCTAAGGTTACATTTAAAACATGTAGACCCTGATTATGGCCATGTACCTGAACTAGTGTCTACTCCTTTTAATGGTGGACTCTGTTGGGGCAGTTTAGGCTGCCCACCATGGGTTCACTTATATCCATATGCATTGGTGCCCTGCTTGCCAAGTAGAGATCCCCTTTTCTTTCCAGCTCATCTGCAGAGTTACATTTCCTGTCTGACAACCAGATTCTCATGTCCTCAGGCAAAGTGCTAAGGGCTTGTTCCCTCACAAAAAGGTCTGCCAGCCTTTCAAAAGTGGTGACCTGACACCCACTCACCCACCTATGAAAATAAGTGCTTAGCTCAGCAATATAATCACATACACCTTTATCTGCCCTACGTCTATGCTCATGAATTTTTTTCTGTAGGTTTCAGGGGTAAACTTAAAACATTCCAATAAACATTGGTTAACCTTGTCATAATTTAAACAATCATTATTGGACTATTTAGAATCAGCAGTTACAGCTTTACCATGGTGTAAAGAGTCAGGAACCATAACCAGAGCCCTTGGTCAGCATCATATTGTCTACATACTCTTTCAGATATATGAATAAAATCAAAATTGTCACTTTCTGTATATTGTGGAAGAAATTTACTGACCTTTGTTACTTGGGTTAAGTTATTCCCTTCCCCATTACCTCCATGTTCCTGTCAAAGAGTCATCATCTTCCTCTCATGTTGAGGCTATTTTTCATTTTCTTCGGCATCCAAATGCCACAGTCTCTCTGTGGATTCTAATTCCATACATTTTGCCTCAAATTCAAGTTTCTTTAAATCCAGATGGGTTTTTAAGTCCTCGGAGGAAAAGGTGAACCATCCTTTTTCTGAGGGCTGCAGATCCCCATCACCAGACTGGTTGTCTTCCTGGTTGCTGCTGTGACTAAGTCTGAAATAATTTCTTCTTTAGTAAGGTTGACATGCACCAGTCCTTTGGATATGTACCTCTTAGTCAACTGGTTCACTGTCAGCTTGCCATAATCCTCTGCTGACATCTTTATCTGCTTTCCCTTGTGACAAACTGAAAGGCTGCCAGCCCAGCTAGCTGGAATTTTGTAAATAATTATATGTCACTTGAAAATATTAATATAGTTTATATAGAAATGTGACACTGCCAGCCCAGCTATCTGGAATTTTGTAAATAATCATATGTCATTTGTGAATATTAATATGATCCATAGGCTGGTTTTACAAATCTGAGAGAACTATATATTATGTGTTTATTAAACTGCTGGTGCAGAAGTGTGTGTTAAACTGTATGTTATGTACTGAGCTTCAAGAATGTGACTACAGAGTACCCAACTGGAAAATAACAGAGTTAACTTGCAAACTCTAAGAAAATAAGTGAATAGTTTTACGATGGTGTTTGTCTCAGCTAGGAGACAGAATGTCTGCAGCTAGAAATTCTTTCTATTGTCTGGAAACAGAAATAATTACAGGTTTCAAAGGTAAAAGTGTTTAACTGTTTTATGACTTCCAGTTCCAGGCAAACTTCTGAAAAATAAGTATTTTTGACACAGAGGTGCTAAATTTTAAGCTTCTGTTAGCCTGGGAACTGAAGGTAGAGATGACAAAGAATGATATAATCTGAGATAACCCAGCTGAAATGTTTGATAGTAATTTAAGAACTATCTGAGAGAATGAGTCGGTGCATTTTGTATTTGTCTTTAGACCTAGAAACATCCTCTCATCAGCACTTCTCATCTGTATTTGCCTTGCTCTGTAAGTAAGTCATTTAGGGCATTGTACCTCTTAGATATAGATAGGAATGCAGTAAAGATTAGTTTAGATGTTTTCTGTATTTATGTGAGACTGTCCTGCAATGTTGTTTTAAAATATTTCCTGTGATTCTGAACTCTGTTGTCACGGTGTTGAGTTATTGAGTATTGTCTTGTTCTTTTATTATTTACTATTAAATATATTTAAACATTTTAATTGTGACTGGTTTGTTTAGAGATATTTAAGCTCTTAGAGTACTTGCATATGTATTTGGTGACACTGTACAGGCCACTCTTAAATAGCCTTGCTGTTGGTCATACTTACCATTTGGATAATAGTAATATTACACAGTAGAATTGGTCACCCTTTGGGAAGGGGCTTATAGTAGCTGATAAGTAAGGGTGGTTGGTGGCAGTGATTACTACCTTATAGTCTGGGCAGAAGGGGGCATAGCTGGTAAACCTGCACCAACCTTCCCCAGGAGTGTCTATGTATTTGTATATAAATCAAATCTCAAAGTATGCGTGTGTATGCCAGCTACTTGGGCAGGGACATGAAGCACTGCTTGGACAGAAAGGGTGCTAGAGGTTTTGGCTTGACAACTCAGCTGAGATCATAACCCTATAGCTGTGCCAGTGGACAGTCTTATTGGGGATCTGGAGGAAGAGAGAGGAACCAGCCCCAGACTGACTGTGATCTCTGTGTGCTCTAAAGGAAAATTGTACTTTACTGTGTGTGTGTACTTGTCATCCTCCCAATGTGCATGTCCCTCACTGGTGCTAGTGGTGAGGACTGAGGCTCCTTGATTACTGGGCCAATGCAGGGGATTCACACCCCTGATTAAACTAAACTAAAAATAAATAAATGAATAAATAAAACTATTGTGAAAAATGAAACTCTGTTATGTTTACCTTGTGGCTGCTGAGAGTACACACACGTTTAGTGACAACTGCTTACAGCTACAGAAGTTCAATTAATATTCACACCACTGCTCACAATTATGTGATGTCCCTCCACTGGTCCAGTGATCATGGAGCATCAGTCCTCACCACTGACATCGGTGGGGAATATTCATGGTGATAAAAATAGATACACGCAGTATTTTAAAATGCTGCTCTCTGCACCAAGTACAGTTTCCCTTAAGAGCACACATGGAATGCACACTCCAGTCCTGGGGCTGGACTTTCTCTCCAGACCCCAAATAAGACTCCCCACTGACCACTATAGAGCTGAGTCCTTACCTGGATGTTCCAAGCCAAGTCTCCTTCCACCCTCTCTGTGAAATCAGTGCTCTCAGTGTCCCTGTTCAAAGTAGCTGTCACACACACACACTCTTTGAGATTTGATTTTCACACACATACACACACACCCCTGAAAAAGACTGGCACAGATTACCTGCTCTGTCACCTCCACCCAGACTATAAGGTAGATCTGCTACCACCAGAACACCTGAAGCCAGCTACTTCAAGGCTCTTACCAGGGTACCCAATTACACTTATTAAAATTAATGCTTATACAAATGGTAGCGTTTAATCAAGCAGCAAGACTTTCGGAAAAGTGGCGTCATAGTGCCACTAAATAAATGCAAGTACTGTCAAAGGCTAAATATTTTCTAAAAGACTAGCCACAATGAAAGGTTTAGATATATTTAATAAAAAAAATAATAATAAAAAAATGAATGTACTGAATATCTATTTACAATAAATACCAGAGTTTCAATCATAGGAAATATAAATGCAAAGACTCAGACAGATACAGAAAAAACTACATGTAGCTAATCTCACTATATTTTTTCAAACATACTGAAGAACTACTGTTCCCTAGTTACTGAGTAAAGCAAGGCAAGATGAACATGGATGGGTAACTTGTCAGGTCCAAAAACACAGTGCACACCACACATCTCTCACTAGTATTCAAATACAATTTCAATGCTGGTTACAGAATGACATCACATCTGGTCACCTGACTGTGGTTCTCACACTATCACCTCATTAGAAATTGAGCCAGGATCTGGCACTGATGGGTCACAATGCACACAGAGAACATTAGCTGAGGTTTATTACAGCATCTGGAAACTGTAAAACAATTCCAACACTTCCACCCTTCCTGCAGAAACTAATAAGCTATTATCTGGCACCTCCATGGTACCAATCAGTTCAGCTATAAGGACAATAGTGCAGGACCCCATTCCAGGCTTTTCACAGACATTTAGTCTCTGGCTGCATTCGGACCTGTGAGATAAAATCTTTATGGCCTAAACCAAGTCATTACAGCAGGAGTGCTCCTCCAGGTATTTATGCAGTTACCTCCTACTGCACCTCTAGGTGTCAAATATTACTTTTTCATATTTGCATTAATAATACCAAACCCATTCTACATATAAGGTATCAGAATATATTATCTTGAAGCCTACATGATGGCAAACACAATTGTATTGATATTTGACCTCTGTCAATGAGTATTTGTTAGAACTGTAAGGTGATAACTTCATTTTTTAAAGGCTCAAGCCACACCCACTGGGAGTTAAAGGTACACACTCAAAAGAGCTGTACTGGAGGGAATGAGTTAATTTCAGGCTATTTTTCTTAAGGTTAGCTGAGATGAGCTTATGAGCTTAGCTCCTTCCCTTCCAGTATCCTCTGTTAAAATATATACATTTTATCAGTTACAACAGTACAGTCTGACATACATGTATATTTCTTTTTTGTCCAGCAGGACTCACTGTTTTAACACAAGGAACTTTACAAATACATTTTTACACTTAAGCATTTGTAAAAATCAGTTTGATGTGTTACACATGCACTGTCTTACTCTCCCTGGTACAGCTGGCACTGCCACACATCAGGACAATCTGCATCTCTTGCCTACAGTTTGATTTGAAATTTTCTCACTGCTCCACTATGGCAGTGGGATTTTCCATTTTATTTTTACACCATCAGATGACTTAAGGTGGTGTGAAGGGAGCTTCCAGTGCATATTTGCCCTGCCCTCCTTAAGTGATGCTTATGTTCAGCAGGTCTATATCAAAACCGCAAAACCTCACATATGCGAATATGGAAACGTCGACACATATTAAGCAAACCACGAAAACACAGGACATCCTGAACCACGAAATTCAAAATGTCAAATCGGCATAGTTGGCTAACCCCACCTCCCGGTACATACTACCTACCCAAACAAAATAAATAATCCAAATACATACACTTAACAAAACCCTGCTTCTAACCCTAAACTAAAGCAACATATAGTACTATGTATGCACTTACCTTAACCCGCACCCTAACCCTAAGATCCGTAACTATTGCACACTTACCTTAAGGAGAAGGTCCAACTATGATGATTCGACATTTTGAATTTCGAGCTTCAGGACGTTCGGTATTTTCACGGTTCGCTCAATATGTGTCGATGTTTCCATTTTCGCGTAATTGCAGTTTCACGGTTGTAATAGGTAACCATGTTCAACATCAATGCTGAGCGATCAGAGATTATTATAGGTAAGGTATATCAGTGGAACATCATATAAGCATGATCCTGTGTTTTATATTAAAAAAAAAATAAATAAATAAATATATATATATATATATATATATATATATATATATATATATATTATATATATAGTACTGTTATTTTTTATTTAACCAATATTCTCTTTTCAGCATGAACCTTGCTTCTTTTCTTCTAGTTCCTCTTTAATTATTTGAAGATTCCCTCTAGAAATTAGTGTAGTCATTCATCTTTTTCTCTGCCCTTCATATCCTGCATAATAACCCTCACTAAACCTTTGTTTATCAATTGGCAGCGTTCCTTACTATCCAGATGAGTTTCTCATAGCATGAAAATGTGCACATTCTTCTTTTTTATAAAGTGTACTACCCTTGAACATTTTCCAGAATCTGTTAGATAATTAACATTCCAACTTATTAATTTAAGACTATCACTAGTCAACTTGCTCTTAACCTAGCTTTTTCTTGTGAAATGCTGTTAACTTTGTCATATCCTTTCCAGTAGACAGGAATAAACCTACAGTTTTATATCTTGCTTTTTCTTAGCTATATTTCAACAGCAGCTTTTTCTGGACATAATTTTAACCATCAGACATTCAGAAGAATTGAATAAAACTTTAGAAGAACTTTATACAATAGAACATCAGTTACATATTCAGCACCCCTACCAAAATGAAAGTTTTTCCTCTTTGCTGGTGCCATGCATAATAGATTTTCTCATTTCCACAGATAAGAATTGGTTTGTCTTCATATATTGTGAGTCTAATTTTCAGTGAGACTGAATAGCCTTGATATCTACCCCACTGAAACCCACTTGGTAGTAGCTTATATGTCACTGTCACATAAGTAACATTTTCTGTTATTAGTACTATACATAAAATACTGAACATTTTTATCTAAATAATTATTTCTACATATTATACAATGACCCTCTCCATTAATATTCCAAAACATGCATGCTGATTGGTCAGCATTCCCGTTGTAAATCCCACAATATACCAACGGAAAAAGGTCCGGTCGCCCAAACTTTTTTCCATTGGTATAAAGTGTCCAAAACTTTTATTTTTAAATAAAAAAAACAAAAAAAAAACAAAAAACAGAGCAACAGAGACTTTCTTTTCTCCATTGCTTCTGTTTCAAAGCATTGATGTACTGGGTATGCGTGGAAATGCAAGTCCCATACGCATGTTTAGTATATCAACATAAGGAAGCAGTATACCATCACCAGCGGAAGAACAGTAATCCGCCATTATACAAAGGCATTATTTAAGAAAAGTAAGTATTTTTTTTCTTAAATAATGTCATTGTATAATAGCAATAACCTACTCTGTGGTTGTGGTATATTGAAGATTTACCCACGGTTGGCTTTATTTAATTGAATAATTTAAACCACGCCAACCGTGGGCAATCTTCAATATACCACACCACATTGTCAGTTATGCAGGAAGCCTCTCTCTAACACATTTGCTTTCTGGTATAAATGGCTTAATATTCACTAGGAATGCCAAATGCCTAAGCATTACCAACTGTAGCGTATAAAAATGCATGTGTATACTTTAATATCCTTGCATAATTGACAACTAATAATTAAAAAAAAAACTCCACCAAAATATATTATGCTGTCAGGGATTCTTGATCTGTTTTTGCATTTGAAATCTGGCACTGCATTCCTTAACTCATACTGACTGACAATATACACCGAGAAAATTCAGATTTAGCAGTTAATGAAAGAGACAATATGGACATACACTGTTAGTTTTAGATAATCCTTATAAGTCAGAGAAAATAGCAATAGTATGCATATCTACCACACACTTCTTCTATACTATTTAATTTTACTCTTCATTTCCCTACATTGATTCATTATTTCAGATATTCAATAGTGAAAATATGCAGTTCAGTACATTAACTATGCTTCTATTCATAGAGGTTGGTGTCTCACTCGTTTCTTCTATCTGTGAAGAGTATATTTTGTGCTGTGTAGCATGCATTGCCATTTTAAGAAAGGATTCTTCTTAATTGCTGCCTCTGCAAGCATTCCATGCCTTCATTATTGCTTAAATGATCTTTGTTTGCATATCCAATTGTTTATAAAGAAGCCTGATGACATTAGCAATTTCCTTGTGCTCCAACCAATCATTGATCAACATTTTTTTTGCCTGCTCCACTCCATGTATTTGATTACACTCCTGAGCTCTGTAAAGTGTAAGATGTATAAATATGAGAACTAAATACCATTGTTAAGTAAGAAATGGCATTTTAATAAATTCAAACTGAAAAATGTTGGTATAATGCTATGATATGTGTAGGAACATACTGCAGCACCTAACACAAAATGTATAAAATGCAACCCAGAGACAGGTATTTAGACATAATTATTTCTGTAGGTTGGACACTTCACATTTCTTCTTTAGTAGCTTCTATAGCATGGAGCTTTGAATCAATTCAGGAATTCTTCTGTCAACAGAAGTTGCTTCTGGCTGTGGCTGTTCAGTCTGTTTTTTAAACAGCAGGCAAGAATGGGTTCATTGGAAGTCTTTCTCTGACTGCTGCAGTAGACTTTTCTTTTGTGTGTTTTCAAATTCATCAGGCACTGTTGTATCTCTAAACACCTCTAAAATGGTAGAAGCATATTGATACATTTCTGCTTCTGCTGCAGTTGGATCTAGATAGGCTTTTCTTCTATTAGAGAAATGTACCTTAAAGTATGCAGGATAGTAGCCAGTGAAAAGTCGTTATGTGTAGATTCAAGATTATCTGATCTTCAGCAATTTACCTTTTGTGTACTTTCAATATTAGCAACTCCTTTTGTTGAAATTTTTAAATTTTACTAAAACAGGTCAAGTTTATTCTCTCTATTGCAGATTACTGAATGGCATTAAACCCCCAATGTCTGCCGCGGTGGTACAGCAGTTAGCATTGCTGCCTCACAGCAAGAGGTTCTTTGGTTCGATCCTCGACTGGGGTGCCTTCTGTGCGGAGTCTGCATGTCCTCCCTGTGGTCGCGTGGGCTTCCAGCGGGTGCTCCGGTTTCCTCCCACATCCCAAAGACATGCTGTAGGTGGATTGAACACTCTAAATTGGCCCTAGGTGTGAGTGTGTGCCTTCTGTGGAAGGTTGGGATTCGGGCTGGCAACTCGACACCATAAAACTCCACTGCCAATCATGAGCGGACAGGTGATCCGCTGTGGCGACCCCTAACTGGGAAAAAGCCAAAAGAAGATTAAGCTCCCAATGTGCTCTTTCTAACTAAATTTCTTATTAAGAAATTCCTGCCCATCTATGCAAGATTTTTTTCATGAAATTCATACAGATTCTACCTTCAGTTTTTTTTTTTTTCAAGTATCTCTTCAGTCTATCTTCCAGTGCTATGAGCTTTTCTTTGAATTAATCCTGCTTTGCTTTAAATTCTGTTTGTTTAGTAATGGTTCCTGACATTTTTTACTGATAAAGAATGAACAGTGCCAGAACAGGCTGAAATAATATTCTTTATTTCTTCCAGACTTTTATTGTTGGAATTAATATAGTCCTCCAGTTTTCCAGATATCTTTATCAATTCAGTGTATATTTTGTCTAACCTTTTTTTTCTTTATTCATGGATTACATGTTATTCAGTTTACTTGTACATATATGATTTAGTTGCAGCACTGCAATGAAGTCACTAAAGGATTTGTCTGCTCTGAAAAATATTTTCAAATTATTCACATGATTTTAATCTGAAACAGGTCTTAAGTCTGCAGTATTTAGTGATGGGAAGATTTAGTCAGCAGTAAATAAAGATTTAAAATGTACCTCCTGGCTCAGGAGTAAAAACAGAGGCAGCAATTAATTCAGCACCATATTAGAAGTCATTAAGTACCTGCCATTCTTGACTTTGCATATATGGAGGTGCTCCAGGAAGCTGTAAAATGTTCAGTTTTAGTTACTGTATCTCTATATAATGAGAAAAAAAACATTGTTTAATTTATTCCCATATGAAAGACAAAGCAGATTCCCATTGGAGGACTGTGGTATGTTATAAACCTTAGGGTAATGCTTAAACAACTGCTGGGTTGGCCAAAAAAAAAAAAAAAAAAACAGTGTTTAGACACAACAGCAACAGGAAGTCCGGAAAAGGCTGGGAGTATTGTCAGACAAAAGTAGATGGTACTTATTCATGTCCAAAAGAATAAGCTGCAGTGTAAGCATAGAGTATCA
This sequence comes from Protopterus annectens, assembly GCF_019279795.1. Classification (NCBI taxonomy): domain Eukaryota; kingdom Metazoa; phylum Chordata; order Ceratodontiformes; family Protopteridae; genus Protopterus; species Protopterus annectens. The sequence goes on from NC_056726.1 coordinate 1,951,557,151, forward strand.
GCATTGTGAGAAGAGTCAGTGTTGTGAACTGTAGAGCTGTGCTGTCAGCCAAGTGGTAGCAACATAAACTAATTCATGTCATTATATTGAAACCCTTCTATGACTTGGAAACTTTAGTTCTTGGTGTCTGCTGTGATCCAGAGCAGAGAATAAAGGACAGTACTTGTCAGGCCATATTACTGAGGCTAAATCTGATATGACTTTGGATGATATAGAATTCTCACAGCAGCTATCACTTACATAACTACAGGAAGAAAGAGAAGTATTGCAAGAGTTCAGGGGCATGATTACAGGCAAGCCAAGGGTCTCTCTACTGACCAAACATTATCTGGACATAGGTACGTATGAACCTATAAAACAGACTTCCTAGTGGGTGGCTGGAAAGATAAGGCAAATAAGATCATATGATCATAGGTGGTTACTAGGCTATTACCCTGAGGCCATTATACGCCTAGCCAAGAGTTTAGCCCATGTTTAGACAAGTCAGCACCTGATGCCCCTGTCCAGCAGGGCCACTGGTGGAATCCCAGAGGTATATTTTCTGTTTCCCATCCAGTTATCCAGGTTGCGCTTAAAAAGGGGTAAAGAGGTACTCTGTTTGACATGGAGAGGGAGTCTATTCCATAAATGGAGGAGTCTCTGGGACACAAATCTCTCCTCCCAACAAGTCCTGTTGATGCCACAGACCAGGTTGAGGCCGTACGTGTGAGTTACTCACATGGAGGTTGACCTGCGGATATTGAGCAGTCTCATCAAGGTGGGGTCCGTGATCGCCTTGTATGCCAGACATAGGTCACCTCTGAGGAGTTTGTATGAAACTGAGTAGAGGGATAGGGCTTTTGGCCTATCTGTGTATGATAGATAGTAGAGGCCCTAGATTCTCCTGGTGAGAAACCTCTGTGGTCTCTCCAGCTGCTGTATGTGCTTTGAGGTACATGCCGAAAGCGGCGTTGTACTGAATAATGGGCCTTATAAGGGAAGACTACAGGGATGTTATGACCTCCTTGTCCCTGGATGAGATACTGTACTTATGAGATGGGCTGTGTAGAAGGCTTTCTGTACAATGGAAGCAACATGGTGGTCAAAAGTCAGGTTGGTGCATAAATCCCTCACAACTGACTGTGTGCTTAGGACATTGTTATTAATATGATAATTTGTGGGGATGCCAGTCTCCCCAAAGGCGATGATGATGCCTTTTTTGGTATTCAGCTTGAGGCCATGTTTCTGGCACCACATACCTCTCACCCTCTTACAGCATGAAATCTGGACAAATGCATTAATTATAGGGGGCAAAGGCCCAAAAATAGGGACAATTTCTAAATATTGCTCTTACAAACTTAGAAGATTAATAGAATAATAAGTTTCATATTAGTGTGGATTTTCTGAAGGGTATGAAGTCTGAAACTTAAACATCTGTCATTATTTTCTGACTTCAGTCTTCAATAATTTGCCAGAAAGCTACAATTTTATGGAGAATGGACTAAAAATATGAGGCAAAAATCTGGACATTCTGCGAAAATCTGTACAGTTGAAAGGTATGGGCACCAGTCATTTGTCTGAGTGAGACCCTCTTGGAGGATGTCTACATCAATAGGGGAATAGAGGACAGCACCCAGCTTGCAGTCATCCGCAAGCTAGGTCAGTCATAGCCCACTGGTCTTGGCCTGCACCTCAGAAAAGTATATCCCAAATAACAGAGGCCCCAAGACCGAACCCTGGGGTACGCCGTTAGTTGCGGTTCTACTGCTTGAGGTGGCTTCCCCTATTTTCACTAGCTGGGTTCTATCAGTGAGTCAGTTTGCTACCCATCTGATAACATACAGATTGATGCCTAGTTGAGAGAGTTTATCTATTATGCTCGAGTGGGGGATAGTGTCAAAGGCTTTGGCCAGGTCAAGGTAGGTGGTGTGCACTGTCTTCTCCTCATCCATGGCTTTGGTGGCTGTCTCAAAGAAGTCAACCAAATTTAGCAGACATGACCTCCCCTTGACGAAGCCAAACTGTATGGGATTGAGTGTTTGGAGGTTGCCAATGTCCTTGTTAATGAGGTCTATGATAATCTGTTCCATGGCTTTGCAGATCAGGCTAGTTAGGTTGATGGGTCTATAATCTCTCTAATCTGTGGATGTTCCACCTTTGTGTAAAGGGATGACAGCGGCTGTCCTCCACTCAGCTGATACAAAGCTGGTATTAATGCTTTGGTTGAATAGGGTGGCTAACGGTGCTGCAAGTTCCTGCCTGAGTTCACATAGGATGCAGCTTGGTATGTTATCGGGTCCCGGAGAAGTATAGGAAAAGTTGTATATTAGAATTGTCCAGGAATTCAACAATTTCTGATCCTTGTCAATGGGTTAGTTCCTAAAAAATGTGGTAACACCAGGTTCAGTGTAGATTAACAATCCACATCAAGTTCTTTTAGATTACAAAAAAGATATATATATATATATATATATATATATATATATATATATATATATATATATATATATATTTAGTGTGGATCTCAAGCCTTTTAGAACACATGAGGAATACAACACCTGAAAACTATTTACCTAATTAAAGGTTACTGCCAGGTACCTTAACTCCAGAAACACAGGAGGAGTCAGCCTTTATTACTCCATTTGGATAGTATGCGTTCATCAAGGTGCCTTCCAGAATGAGAACTGGCCCAGCACCCCTCCAGAAGCTGGTTGATAACAGCCTAAGGGAAGAGAAGACTTTGCAGTTTTCTTCATAGATGATACTAGAATAAGGTTTGTGAGATCAGTGGATCATTTCATCAACAGTCCATTTTTTTGAAAGTGAAGGAGAAAAGGTCTACTCTAAGATGCTTGTATGTTGACAAAATAGTTCATCTGTAAGTAAAAAGTGACAGGAACACATGTAACATGTTAGTGAAGTGGTAAGGACACCCAGTGGGCAGGCATCACAATCAAAGGTGAGAGGTGCTGACTGGGATGGCTGACATGTATATTGGATGACAGGTAAGTAATGGCAATAACAGAAGAATACCTCCCAGAGTGAAGGTCACATTTATTTATTTATTTATTTCCAGTTTGATAACCGGGGAGGTCCACTGGGCTCAAGGAGCCTGTTTTCAGTGGAGGCCCGGGGAGAAAAGCTCCATATTACATACAAGAAAATCAAACTTATGATTATTTAAAACAAATGTAGAATTATATACTGAGATATAGCAAAATACAATTGAGAAAAAAAAAATGAATACTCTTCATGACATATATGTAGTTGCTTAGAGAGCCATTTGCACAGCATAAAGTTGAACTGAGGCAGTGGAATAAGCTGACACATATTTAAAAACTATGAAATTGTAAGTCTTCTGTTAGTAGTTGCAAAGACTGAATATTTGAAAGGTAGAAGTCTAGGTTTAGTAGTATGTGGAAGAAATGAAGGAGGAAAGTGCGATGTGTACTAAGTATACATTCAAGATTCTGGTGAAAGAAAAGAGGGGGCAGGTGAGTAGTAGAGAAGGAGGTGGTTGTTAAGAAGAAAAAGAAATCTGGTGTAAGTAGAGAGAGGCAGTTGTTTAGTAGCAAAAGTGGAGTACACACATGTCAGGGATGATTATAGTAGCTAGTTAGCAGCATCTCTTAGCATGAACCTTATATGTAGGTAGAACGGAAAGAGAAAATTTCCAGATAGGGAGAGATAGTAGAGTAACAAAGCTATTTACAGTATTTACATTATATACATTCAAGGTTTTGATGTTATATTACGTTACATTCAGAGAGGGGAAGCTGTAGTGGAAAAACAACAAGATGTAGAGGTACATGTGGAAGTACATGTGTAGGAGGCAATTAGCAGAATAGGGGCATTAGCAGGATTAAGTAGGTAGGGTGCAATTACATTTCCAATTATGGGAGAGGTAGGAATAGAGCTGTGATTTGAAGTGTTCAAAGTTTTTAGAGATTCATAGTGAGAGTGGGAGAGAGTTCCATTTTTTGGCTAAGGAAAAGGATAGGAGAAACTGGCCAGCGGAACGTTTTGGTTTGTATACAGAAAGTAGATTTTGTTGGGCAGATCTCAGGGGTCTGTGAGGTGTGTAAGATGGTAAGATATTTGCTAGCGCAGGGCATGCAGTAGGTTTAAAGATTAATTTGTGGGCTGTAGTGAGTTGGAGGTAGTCAAGGTAGTTGGGAAGCTCTAGCCAGTTTAGCATTTGGAGAGAGCTACAATGATGGGAGGAGTGGTTAGATTTAGTAGCAAATTTAGAGATTTTGTTGTAACAGATTTCTAGTTTTGCAGAGATGGTGGAAGAGAGGTTTTTTAGTAGTGGAGCATCATACAGTAGTGATGGTAGTAAGTAGGTCATGGAGAGAGTTTGCCTTGTAGAAAGGGAGAGAAAGTAAGAGTTGCTGTATAGCATGCCAAGTTTCTGATGAGTTTTCTTAATATTTAGTTGAACATGTGTATCAAATTTCAGGTGTTCATCAATGGTAACCCCAAGAAGTTTTGCAAAAGGAATGACTTCTATAGTGGAGTTGGTATGACTGATGATATTGAATGATTGTTTGCTGAGAGAGATGGCTTTTGAGGGGGAGAAAAGAAGGATTTTGGATTTATTGGCATTAAGGGAGAGATGGTTTTGAAGCATCCAGTTCTCAGTAGTTGTAAAAGCCAATTGGATTTTTGCCTGGAGCTATGGAAGGCTATGAGCGGAGCAGACTAAAGTGGAGTCATCTGCATATTATACTATTTGAGTGTTTGGAATTGCAGAGTAAAAATTATTGATGAATGTATTAAAGAGCAGTGGTCCGAGTATAGACCCCTGGGGGACCCCGGTTGGGGTAGGTAGGAAGGCTGAGTTACCAGTTTGCCATTTCACAACCTGGGATCTGTCAGAGAGATAATTATTGAAAAATATAAGGGATTTTTGGGAGGGATTGAGGTTAGAAAGGTGATTTAGAAGATGGGTATGAGAGACAGTGTCAAATGCCTTGGATAAATCGAGAAGGACAGTGGAGACAATTTTTCCAGAGTCCCGGGCATGGTTAACTATGTCTAAGAAAGACAGGAGAGCAGTTATTGTACTATGGCCAGGACGGAAGCTGTGTTGTGTAGGGGTGAGGAGTTGATTATTGATGAGGTAGGGCATGAGTTGTTGGTGGATGCATTTTTCAAGGATTTTTGAAATTGGGGAAAGAATGGCTATTGATCGGATGTTAGAGATGCTATTATTTTTGCCTCCTTTGTGGAGGGGCAAGATAAAGGCAGCATGCCATAATTTGGGGACATAAGATTCCTGGATAGATCTATTGATGAGAATGCTGATGGGGATGGCAGTACCATCTGCAGCGAGCTTGAGAAAGAGTGAGGGAATATTGTCAGGGGCATTGGAGCATGGCTTAAGTTTGGAAAGAAGCTTTTTGATGTAGGAGGTTGAGACAGGTTTTAGTTGAAAAGGGGTGGAAGGATTAGGAGTGGAGGGTTGGGAAGAGGAAGGGGCAGTAAGATTGGGAGGAGGGTAGGAGATGTGGTTGGAGAAGGTCAGCTATAGAGTTGGTAAAGAAGGAGTTAAAAAGGGTAGCAATTTCTGTTTCAGCTTTATTGTTGTCAGGACAGGTATTGGATTTGGTACCGGGGTACAAAAGAGAGTTGATGGAGTTCCAGAATTGTTTAGGATTTTTGGTGTTGGTAGCCTGTAGTTTGGTGTAGTAAGATTTCTTATCATTTGTAACATGCTTTTTGGTTAGATTGCGGAGTTGACTATATCTAAGGAGGGTAGCAGGGTGCTTATTTTTGTTGTAAAGGTTCCAGGTCTTGTCTCTTTGTAGCATAAGTGTTTTGGTTTCCTTTCTTAGCCAAGGGGAGGAGTTCGGTTTTATTCGTTTTGTTCTAGGTGGGGCTTGGATGTTTAGGATGCCTAGGAAGGTAGTATTGAAGGAGTCTAAGGCCTTATCTAGTGGAAGAGTTTTTAGGTTGTCCCAATTTGTTAGTTTAAGGGTTTTGGAGAATATAGAAGGGTTAAAGTTAGTAAGGTTACGAGTGTGAGTGTATTGGTGTTGGTGAGGGGAGTGGTGAGTAGCTCGGTGAATGAAGGCTGGGAGATGGGTTACTCCTACAGCTGAGACAGAGATGAGGGCATTTCTTGTGAATGTAGGATGCTACCAAAAGTGTGCTTCCCTCTTTGATACAGTGGACATTCGTCTCACAGATTTCACAGAAGTAGTTTGACTTATTAAGAGACTTTCAGTATGGCACTACTCTAGGAAGCTTGCTCAGTGTCAGTCCTAAATTATTTCTACCAAATTGGAGTACATTTTGGCAGTTTCCTCATCAGTCCATGAGTTGTGTGTGAATTGGAAGGTTCCTGTTTTTTGCTTAAATGCCTGAAAAGAAGAGAAACCTACCAATGAAAAAAAATCATGCAGATGAAAGTTGACAAGAAACAGGCAACAGCAGCACCAACAAAGTGAAAGGAAGATGGCTGACCTGTCACAGTCTGGAGAAAAAACTCAGGATGTGGGTGTCCTGAGTGGGAAAATTGATAAACTGCATATTGATATGGTGTGAGCTGGTGATACATTCATAGACAATATGAAAAAAATGGATAGAAGACTATAGGATGTGCAAGGGGGCCTAAATCATCACTCTGATGAAATAGAAGAACTGAAGGTAGGGGGAAAGGAAATCCAGACCAAGATGTTAGAGTTAATGATGGTGAAGGAAGAAGTGGAAATGAAAATGCAAGGGCTGGAAGATCAGAGCAGGGGAGAAAATATCTGTGGTTATCAATTTTCTCAATGTAGAGACTGTTTAAAATTTGAAAGATTGAGTCAATGAACTAGCCTACCAAGAGAGGAAATGCAGCTGGATAGGGCTCACTGGGTCTCGCTGCCAACAGGGTCAAGACAAAAATTTCCAAGCCCCATTGTCATTAAACTACACAACTATCAGCTTAAAGAATAGCTGCTTACCAAGTTATGTCTGAAAGGGAAAATCCTGCAAGTTGGCCAACAGCGAGTGTTCAATGACCATGATTATTCATTGGCCACGAGGCTAAGGAAAAAATCATTTCACTCAATATTTTAAAATCTACAGACAGTTTAATATAAGATTTAAACTGATATACCCAGCAACCTTTAAACTGTTTCTCCTTTAAGGTGTGAACTCTTTTTTAGACCCTGAACAAGCCACTCAAGAGAGGAGAAATATAGATAATTTTGTGAGATGAGTATAGAAATGGCTCAGCAAAGTACAAAAGAACAGTACAACAGGAAAGAGAAAGTCACTGAGATAAAGATGGCCAATTAAACAGTTACCAGGATTTCAAAAGGAAGATGGAGGAGTGTCAACAGGAGGCTGAAAGGCAGACTAGAAGGGCCAGATACAATTTGCCTAATGCAAGCAAAGACCGTGTGGAGGGGATGGACATAGCAGAAAGTGTTGCCAGAACTAACTCCATGTGACATTCTTTGCAGGGGCATACTTTTGCTCTGTGGACTTTTGGTAAGAAGTAAAAAAACAAACAGGTCCAGCACAAATGAGTTGAAAACTCAAATAATTTATTTAGGTAGCTCAAAAAAACAGACAGCATACCGGTTTTGACAACAGCCTTCCTCAGTGCTTTAACACAACCAAAAATACCTAACCCTTAAATAAGTAACATCATTAGCATTCACAAATATTATTGGTTGGATTAAACATTATGACAACTCATTCAGGCCAGGTTTAAACAAACCCCCTAGCCTGATAATCCAACCTGATTCTTTATTGTTTAATATAGTGTGCCAACCAACTTTAAAGAAATTCCGACCCTGGACTCTGTCAATAACAATAAATGTCAACCTGGCTGTTTTGTGAACTAAGGTGTGCTTGAACAAAGCATTTGTGGCTCTCCTGTTCCTGATCTCACTGAGATGTTCGGAGATCCAAAGCCTTAATGTTCTAGATGTTTGTCCACCATAAAACGCTGAACAGGAACAGGCAGCCAAATAAACAATCCATTCAGAACTACAATTCCCAAAACACAAGATATCATAAATCTTGGGAGTATTAGAGCTGGTAAAAGTCCTGGTTTTTAATATGTGGGGACATGCGTAACAATGTCCACAAGGTACACATCCCTTAACCTTATTCCCAAAAATAGTAGATTGTTGAAGTGAAGATGGAACCTTGCATTTGTAATGACTGAAATGAGACCCTAAAGTGGGTCCCCTAAGAAAAGAAAAAGAACATGTGGAAGAGGGAATTTCACTGAGCTTAACATTGACTTTTAAGATGTCCCAATGTTGGTTAATAACCTGTTTAAAGGTTTGAAAATTACGGCCAAAAGTTGTTAACAGTTGGATGGGCTGTTGTCCATCTTTGTGACATCAGACTGTTTGTATTGTAATAAGTTTGATCTGGATTGTGCAAAATCCCTAGCCTGACAAATATTCCCATCCTTGTATCCCCTCTGGATGAAGCAGTTATGCAGATCTTGTTCATATCGGGCATAGGTATCCTGTGTAGAACAAATGCAACACATTCTCAAAAATTGTGGCTTGGGTATATTGTGGATGATGTGTCTGGGGTGGTGACTTCCAGCATGTAGTAATGTATTGTATTGAGGATATTTGTGAAAAACCTCAGTTTTTAGGGTGTGATCTATATCCATAATAACAGTAACATCTAAAAAAGTGATGGAATCTTTGTCGGCACTCAAAGTAAATTGTATGCCCCATTTGTTTTGATTAAGGTAAGGAAAGAGAAAGTCACTGAGATAAAGATGGCCAATTAAACAGTTACCAGGTTTTCAAAAGGAAGATGGAGGAGTGACAACAGGAGGCTGAAAGGCAGACTAGAAGGGCCAGAAGCAATTTGCCTAATGCAAACAAAGACTGTGTGGAGGGGATGGACATAGCAGAAACTGTTGACCAGAACTAACTCCATGTGACATTCTTTGCAGGGGCATACTTTTGCTGTGTTGGCATTTGGTAAGAAACCAAAGATAATATTAAAACTGATCTTTGAATATCAAATGAAAGTACTAATATTAAGCATCAATATGGCCATGGAAAATTAAATTTATGTCAGCAGTCGAGGTGTTGTTTTGTGCAGGAACTGAAAAAAAAAAGACAAATGATAATAAACGGACGGATGAGAGATTATGTCACTATGCAAATTCTGCTATTGTTACGGGATATGTGACAAAAGTATATTAATAGAATTACAATGTTTACGACACTACTAAATGGTTGATTAAGAGAATGTTAAGTGGGTAGAAGGGGATAGTGTCTGAACCAGACAAACTTGGAAAAATGAATGGAAATTAATGCTTTACAGACAGATTCTGATGGTATCTGGAAAAAAAAAAGATGAATGATAATAAATGAATGGATGATAGATGTATGTATTTACTGTACCAGCTCTGGTAGCATTATGGGGAGGCTTTCACATGATATCTGAATATGTAGCAAAGGAATCTTTACAACACTACTGAATGGCTGATTAAGGGAAATGTTAAGTGGGTAGAAGGAGATGGTGTTTGAACCAGGCAAACTTGGAAAAAGAAATGAGTATTATTGGTATATAGACAGATTCAGATGGTATAAGATCTTGCTAGGTTCTGTCGGAGGCTATAAGACATTAGTGCACACTTTGTAGTGGGTCAGTGGGGATTACATATATATTCTCCCCACTCTAACAGGCACTACCAAACTCTCAGACAACCCTTAGATAGCAATGCTGTATTAGGGAAGCAGTAGCAGAATACAGTCAGGAGTGAGGCTGACATAAATAGCATGCAATCAACTCCCCCTTTAGGGAGGAGGAGTCACTATCTGTCACCAAGACAGTGTGGAAAAAAGTGCATACAGTGGCTAGGCAAAAGGTATGGAAATTTGTACAGGAAATTACATGTGTTGCTAGGATCATAATTTACTATGAGTGAAGACCAGAATGGGTTGTTAGGTAGTCAGGCACTTTATAAGGAATGTTGCAAGTGTTAGGATTAAGCTATTTTTTTTTTAAAGATAGAGGAACAGTTGAAAATACAGGCTCCACGGAAATCTTCAGATTAGAATGGGCTGCCGACAGAAGTCTGGCACCTGGGTAACCAGGATATAATCGAGAGTTGGTATACATTATTCAGTACCACCCTAGAGAGTAAAACATTCCCAGATTCATAGTAGGAAGCTGTAATATCAGTTCTACTGAAAGAAGGAAGGACTTAACTATCCCTAGCTCTTATAGGCCCATTGCTATGTTAAATCATGATTTTAAGATATTTACTTCTATCATACAAAGTAGGATAGTAAGGGTACTTCCTGGAACAATTAATATGGATCAATGTGGTTTCATTAAGGAGAAGAACATTTTTGACAATATTCTCTTAGTGAATATTATACACCAAGCAGTGGAGGTTACAAAGATTCCACTAGTAACGGTAGGGTTGGGTGCTAAGAAAGCCTTTGACCAAGTTTGTTGGGCTTTTTTGTAGGAGGTTTTGAGTGAGTATACCTTTTCACAGGAGTTATTTTTGCTACTTAAGGAAACGTGCAGGGGGACAAGACCCCGATTAAAGTTTAATCGGAGAATAACACAGATGATTCCGGTGGGGTGAGGGACAAAGCAGGGATATCCATTGTCCCCACTGCTATTTTCTCTCTCTCTCTCTACTTGGAACCTTTAGCTGAAGGGGTATAAGTTAGGTACATTCAGGGATGATGCCATTCTATTTTTAACAGATCCAGACAAGCATCTGGAATGGCTCTTTCAGATGATGAGGGCTTTTAGTGCTGACTATAAAATCAATGAGCAGAAGACCAAAACAATTTGTGTAAATTATGTCCCGTCCTATGAGTGGGTGCAAAGATTCCCTGCTCTATAGGTCATTACAAAATGAAATATTTGGGGACCTGGATATCTGTCCATGGAAAGGACTCACCAATCGAAATTTGGAGGGAAATAATTGAGAAAATAAAAAGATGATTAAAAAATGGGCAACAATACATATAGACATGGATCAAATAATACAATAGGTTCATGGTTCATAGGTAGGTACTAGGCTGTCTACCTGAAGGCATTTATAAGCCTAGCCAGAATGTTTTGGCTTTCACCGCCCATTTAGATTAGTTCCCTGTGCCTCTGTCCAGCAGAGCCACTGAAGTGATCTCTGGGATAAACTTTCTGTTTCCCATCCACTCATCAAGGTTTCTCTTGAAGAGGGCTAGCAAGGAGCTCTGCCTAATGTAGATTGGAATCTTGTTCCAAAGCATGGGAAGTCTCTGGGACATGAATCTTTCCCTCCAGCATGTCCTATTTATTGTTGTGGTGAGGTTTAGATCCCTAGAGCATGTGGCTCGAGGGGATAAGGTTTTCTTTAGGTGGAGCATGTCCATCAATTCTGGGTTGGACATGGCCTTGTATATCAGGCAGAGATCACCTCTGAGCAGGCGGTATGCAACCGAGTACAGCTGGAGTTTCTTCACTCAAGCTGCATAGGGCATCTGTTTGAGGCCAGTGATCCCTTTGATGAGGTACTTATGTGGTCTTTCCAGCTGTTGCAGGTGTCTTGTAAGGTACATCCCAAATGGGGCATTGTACTCTATGATGGGTCTGATGAGTGATGAGTAGAGGGACACAATGACCTCTTTTGATCTAGTTGCAAACCCTTTTGTGATTAGGTGGGCCACATAGAAGGATTTTCTAACCACTTTGGCAATGTTATTATCAAAGGAGAGATTACTATCTACATGGGTCCCCAGATCCCTTATTACATTTTCCGTATTTAGGGGACTACCAGCTATGTGGTAGTTTGTGGGTACTTTGTTATTTCCAAAGGGAATAACTATGCACTTTTTGGCATTTAGCTTGAGGCCATGATTTTGACACCAGGTATCCATCTCAGTGAGACCCTTTTGGAGGATGTCTGTGTCAGCCGGTGAGTCAATTATAGCCCCTAGTTTGCAGTTGTCTGCGAACTTGGTCAGCCATAGTCCTCCTGTGCTTGTCTGTACCTCTGAGAAGAATATGCCGAACAGGAGGGGTCCTAGGACTGAGCCCTGGGGAATGCCATTGGTAACCGGTTTAGAGTCAGACCTAGCTCCCGCAACTCTCACCATGTGGGTTCTGTCTGTGAGTCAATTGGCAACCCATCTTGTGACACAGGGGTTTATGTTCAGGCTGGTGAGCATGCCTATAATACCAGAATGGGGAATGGTGTTGAAGGCCTTTGCGAGGTCTAGGTAGGCTGTGTGTACCACCTTTCCTTCTTCTATTGCCTTGGTAACTGTCTCAAAGAAGTCCACCAGGTTTATGAGGCATGATCTGCCCTGAACAAAGCTGAACTGGGTAGGGTCCAGTGTTTGGAGGTTCCCAATGTCTCTGTTAATGAGTTGCATGATGATGCATGCCATAGCCTTGCAGACCAAGCTAGTCAGGCTTATAGGGCGATAGTTCCTGGGGTCTGTTGTGGCTCCACCTTTGTGGAGTGGAATAACTGTTGCATGCACCACTCTATGGGTATGTAGCCTGTGGAGAGGCTGAGTTTGAATGGTGTGTTTAGGTGAGGGATTAGTTTGTCTTTGAGCTCATGTAGGATGCAGCCTGGGACACCATCTGGTCCCATTGATGCTGTGTTTTTGGCTTTGGAGAGGGCTATTTTAACCTGAGTGCCTGTGATTTCAGGACCTCTACATTCTTCTAGTATGGTTATGGGCCCTTTTGGGGGTGAAAGGGGGGTGAAATTTGCACTGAACCTGTCTGCCAGGATGTTGGCAATATCGGTTGGTTCAGTGTATTTTGTGCCATTTTGCACTAACTCCGAGCAGATCTGAGCATTGCCACTTAGATTCTTGACATAACTAAAGAATGCCTTGTGGTTATCTTTGGAGTCCTTGGCAAGTTTTCTTTCAAAGCTCGCCTTGGATGATTTTATGAGGGATCATGGTTTCTTGCTGATACTGATCAGGGATGTCTTCCCTTCTTGGGATTTTACTCTTTTCTGTACTAGTTTCCTCATTCTATTGTATAGCTTGTTTATGGCAGGGGTCCACCAGACTGGTTTCCTTTTCTTGGAGGGGTGATTCATGATCCATGCATTCTTGTAGGTGCCTGTAGAATGCATTAGTAAAGGATTTTGCACCTTGGACAGCGTTATCCTTTAGCATGGAGGCTTTGAAACTTTCCACCTCTGTCTTAAGTAACGTGAAGTTTGCTTTTGAAAAGTTTTTCATGTGGTTTCCTTGTCTGGGGGTGGGGGCAGAATGTGGATATCCAAAGTGATTTGTTTATGGTCAGATCTAACCAGCGAGGGGTTGACCTCCAGTGTGGAACACCGGTCGCCCATGTTGGTGATGACTAGGTCCAATATGTAGTCACCTCTGGTGGGAATGTTGACCAGTTGTTCCAGGGTGCTTGAGTTTATAAATTCTAGGAAATGTTGGGCAAGGGAGTTAGTACTTGAGTAGTTCTCCCAGTTAATGTTTGGGTAGTTGAAATCACCCAATATTAGGGTGTTTGGCAGGACCTTTATGTTTCCCATTGTTTCCAGAAATGCGGAATGGGGTCCTGGGACATGGTGGGTGCTCTGTAGCAAGCTACAATTTGAATTGCAGTTTTGCCTGTTGTTAGTTGCATATGGATAATCTCTGAAGCATCGTGCTGTGCCACTAACCTGGAGGTGTGGGCATCCTTGATGAATGTGGATACTCCCCCACCTTTTGTATTTCGGTCCGAGTTCTGTGGCCGAACTGTATGGTATGAGTTGTAGCCTGGTAGTGCTGGGATGCTTTCTGGAGCCTTAAACCAGGTTTCTGTTACTGCACATATATCGATTTTCTCCATACTGAGGAGTGCCTCGAGTGCTTGCATTTTGAGGTTTAGACTTCTAGCATTGAGTAGTATTACCCTCAGATTTTTGTTACTTGTGCTATTTATGGCAGTGGGTTTGTCTTTTGAGCCTTGCCTAAAAAAGGCACTATGGAGGTGGAAAGAGCCTTGGCCAGTATTCGAAAGCCTAAGTTGACAGGTGCAAGCCAAGCCATCTCTAGTGAAGCAGCATGACTTGTTGAGCATGTCATCCCAGGCAGATAGACACTGGATCCCCTTTGAATGACACCAGAAACATAGCCAAATATTGAAATTGATCATTTTTTCTTTATACCGTGATGTCATTCTTGGTAAGGGCAGGATGCTATTCAGAGTCAGGGTCATATCAGCCTGGGCTACGTGATCAGAGAGCTCTTCCATGTCTCTTTTCATGTAGTACAGGGAGGTATGGCTCAGGTCATTCACACCAACATGGACAATGACAGAGTCATATTTGTACTTGTTCTGGAGTGACCTGAGTGCTTGCATTATGTGGCAGATCCTGGCACCCGACAGGCAGCTAACAGTAACCTTCTCCTTATTCAGCTTAGTGAGTGGGACGTCAGTGTGCCTGATTATAGAGTCACCTATTACTAGTATGATGGGTATGTTATTTTTCCTTGAGGGCTGTGATTGCGTGGCACACTGGTTTTCTGAAGTATGTGTTTCATGGTTTGTGTTCGGGGGGGTGGAGGTTGCTTGGATGTCTGCTTTGGAGGGCTCTGTTGCTTTTGCAGATTTTTATTTAGAGCCTCCGAGTATGTTTTTGTGTATTTACGTGTGTTTTTGCCGGTGCTGGTTTAATGGGTCTATGTGAGACTGGTGTTATGATGCCAGTATTTCCCTTCTCCTCTTGACTGTCTGATCCAGTTTTGGGTTGAGAGAGCTTAGCCTCCAGTTTGGCTGTATAATTGCATCTTTCACATATATTAGTGTTTGGTGGTAGGAGGAGAGGGTTGTCTGTGTACACGAGGCAGTTGTAACATTGCCTCAAAATGCCCAGATTCACCAGTTGGACTGGAGAGTACACCTGAAACTGCCCTTTGGACATGCCTGGATTGGTACAGTAAACTGTTTTACTGAATGGCTGGTAAGGTCGAATGGAGAGCCTTGTCCTTCTGTAGTGCTAGGGTTTATAAGTGCTTGCTATGAGTTTTGAGCAAGTGCTGGGCTGAGAAATGAATGGCTTGAGTGCTTAAGTTGAAGGTTTGTCTAGTTTCAAGGGAAAAATTGAAGAGGAGACTTTGTGGAGCCAGGAATAGTTATACCCTAGCTAACTGGCGCTGCCCGGCACGCAAAAATGGACAAATGCGGTTTTTATAGCAGGGAAATGAAAGAGATAGAAATGAGCCCAAAATGGCCAATAAACTACTACTTTCTGGGCTGAAACCACTCCTCCAGGGACAGATAGGCTGCTCAAAGCTCCCTTCTCTCACAGGTGAACAGAGAAACTTCATTCTATCCAAGTAAGGTATGGGCAAACACAGAGATTTGTAACACAGCCCTGAATTCAGCACTAACCTGAAAACTGGACTATACTAGCTTAGAAAGGTGGGAAACAAGTATATATATATATATATATATATATATATATATATATATATATATATTTTTTTTTTTTTTCAGAAAATAAAGCAGATACAATCTAAAAAACACTTTAAATGTGCATAAAAAGATGCTTATTGTTATATATCTCAGTTCAGAGTTGTAGTCAATGTCCTAGTAATAAAGTAGGAAGAAACACAAATACAGTAAAAGCAGATGAAGAAAGTGCAATTTATATATATATATATATATATATATATATATAAAACAATAGAAAACGAACAATCTGATTTAAACAAGTAACCCAATTAACTAGAAAAAAACTCATAGCTGAGCCCTGTTCCAACAGTCTTCAATTAGACAAGTTCTAACTGCACACTCATGCTATTAGTGTGCAGGGGAACCTTCTCCAAAAAAGATGGCCTGGATCGGTGTTCAAGTTATACAAACAAAGCTAGATTCAGCAGGCCTGAATCTGGTCCTGTGCTACAGCAACAAGGCACACCAATTTCAGAAAGAAACAATTCGAATAAGCAGGCACAATAAGCCTGTGACCAGAAATTCCCAGCTCAGAAGGGCAGAATCCAGCCTCTCCTCCCACAAGAGTGCAGACCACAAACATTCTTAATGTAGAATAACTGGCCTGAAGCCCAAGTTCTTAAACCAGAACTAATACACTTTTAGAATAGCAGACACTGAGCTTTCAATCAGCAAATCCCAGCTTAGAAGGATTTAAGCTACCTGTCCAGCCACAACAGTGCAGACCACAAACCTTCTTAATGTAAAACAACCAGTATGAAACCAAAAACTTAGAATAACAGTCACAATTCAATCAGGCTACCACTAAGCAGCAACAAGTGCAGCAGAACAAATAAAATTGAGCACTTTTAAGAAGAGGCAAAAGCAAAATAAAGTAGGAGGAAACACAAATACAGTAAAAGCAGATGATTTTTTTTTGTGTTAGTAAATTGCAAGGAGAGAGGAAGGAAGAACCTAAGTGGGTTGGCCTTCTCAAATCTTCTCTCTGTATTATGTAGAGTGAACACTAGACTCAGAATATGATCTCACTGTATTCAGTTAAGTGAGCAAATGAGATGGACTCAGGAGGAGTGTTCAAATACAGACTTACAGGAGGGGCGGGCAATTCCAGAGCCACCAACACTAACACCAAAACAAGAACAAGGGGGGTGGGTGGGGACAAACAAGAAGAAGAATAAGTGCAGTTGTACAGATTACAGAGATATTAAATCAAAATGCAGACAAAAAATGAGAATAGACACATCTTTTCTCAATATCACAGCTGGAAGTAGGTCAATCTCTCTGCAGCAGCCTGAGCAACAGGTATATCTGATTTAAAATACAGGACAGAAACCAAGCTGTTAAAATTTTTATAGTTCCACTTATTCTCTGCTTAGGACAGGCATTTATACTTTCTCCAGGAGAAACTAGGTGGAGAGCTTTGATGAAGATCATTTCTAGATATTTCTTGAATGGAGGGAGGCCCATGGTGAAATGGGAGGTCCTGGTTAGGCCACATGGTGAGGGAGGGATGGCTATGCCAGATTTGATAGACTATTTTGCTGCAACACAAATAAAATTATGATATTATCTACATTATAAAATGTGTTACCAATTTGAAGGAATTGATGCTACATCACAGATCTGTCTTGATGGCTGTTCAGAAGTTAGGAATTTGCGCAGTCTCTACAGAGAGATTAGAAGAAGAAAACTATAGGTTCAACTTAGGAATTTGTTAAAAGAAAGAATCCCAAAGAGGACAGGAAAATGGTGGAGCTATGAATTGAAGCTGATAGGTGAGGGAAAATGAAATTTTAAGTTGGATACATAGATTAGAAAAAAAAACTGGTACAAAAATAGTGAGAGCATATTTTTGGGAGGAGTTAAGAAAGGGAGACAAGAGAATGGCATGGGAGGAGATTAGGGAGAGCTATTAGTTGCAAAGTAATTCCCGGATGCAATTTTCTGGTCTTTTGAACCTAATGGAGAATTATGACAAGGAAACCTTAAAAAGGGGCACTAGTAGGCCACAATGGAATCAAATTTTACAAGAAGCAAGGTCTGAGCATAGCTTAAGAACTAGGGTTGTTAGCAGACATTATCAGGTCCTTTAAGAGCATAATAGAGAGAGAATTGTGGAATACTTATCAAGTAAATGGGAAAATGCAGTAAATAAAATGGGTTTGAAAAAATATTGGCAAAAGTTCTGTAAAGCTCCACAGCAAGGAAAGTTCAAATATTTGGCTGGAAATGTTTTTATTCAAATATTTTACACTCCTAGTAGGTTAAGTAAAATGTTCCTAGAGGTTAATGCTCATAGTTGGAGATGCCACAAGGGGGGGGTTGGGGGATTAGAAACACATAGGCAACTAAGCCAGTTTCTCTCAGATATAAGTCAGCTGGTAGAGAAGATATTAGGCTGTAGCTGGCAAACAGATGGAACAGAGTATGTGTTAACCTAGATAAGGAAATCAATTAGCCACACCCTAAACAGAGATTTCACTTCATTACTTTGGTTCGTATCCAAAAAAGCAATTACTAGAAATAGGAAGTCACAAGAAGTCCCTACACCAGAAGATGTAAATATTTTAATGAAGGAACTCAGACAACAGGAGGAACATCTGCAAAAGGGGAGGAAAGGAAGATACCATACAAACAAGTGGCAACTATGGGAGAAAGTAGTGAAATGATACTGGAGTGGGGGGTCATCATGAAAAGTTACTCAGCTGTAAAGAAGGGGGGTACTAAAAGGGAAAATAAAGTACTAGGTCTTATTCACGGGATGGTAAACAGCATAACAACATGGAAGATTTAGATATTACTGAAGGAAAGAAGTTTTTTGTCCATTGTATTTGTCAGACATTTTTGTAAAGATTGGTTCTGGGCTGGTTCTTTGTTTTGTGTATATAATCTATTATGTTATCCTACAAGGAATGATGATAAATGAAGAGCTATTTTTTAAGTTATTGCAGAGCCAGTCACTAGCATGAAAGTTGCACTATTGTTTGTAAATATTCATTTAAAGTAAATAAAAGGCAGCTGTTTTAATTTAAAAAAAATAAAAAAATGTAGTTTGATTATGAACAAGCCTAGAAATTAAAAGACACCTCAAATGGAACTATTCTTGGCAGTTGCAGTGCCAGTCAGGAATTTATTGTACAGCTTGTGACAAAGGGAGATACTGCCAGCCCAGCTAGCTGGAATTTTGTAAATAATTATTAATCATTGGGGAATATTGAAATGATTTGTGTAAGATGTGTGTGTGTGTGTGTGTGTGTGTGTGTGTGTGTGTGTGTGTGTGTGTGTGTGTGTGTGTGTGTGTGTGTTACAAATGTATTAGAACTGTATATCATGTGTATATCAAACTGGTTTGTACAGACGTGTGTTAAAAAAAAGGTATTTTATAATGTGCTTGTGCTTAAAATGTAACCACAGTGTGCCCTACTAAAAAAGAACAGAAATGTATATGCACTATTGTAACTGTTTAAATGTATATATTTTAATAGTGGAAACTGGAACACAGGAAGTTAACTTCAGAAAAATAGCTGAAATTAAATTACTTTATAGCCTAGACCAGAGACATAATGTCTGTGCTGAGAAGCAATTGTTTTATGACTTCCAGCATCCACCAAAGATCCGAGGTTTATGTATTTTCACAGGTAGATGCTAAATACTGCCAGATTCCAGCAGTGGGGGTTTCACCTGGGATAGAGTTAGATGACAAGAAATTATGTTATTCTGCAAGCTATCCCAGGAGTAATATTTGAGGTATTCATTTGAAAAGTCTGTTAGAGAGACAGGGCATTCTGTATGGTGTCTTGGACCTGACAAGAACCATTCACCACATTTGCCTTGCTCTGATGAAGTAAGTTAGCTAGGGAATAGTATAATTCTCTTGGAAATAGTCAGGAATGTAACAAAGCTTAGTTTAGATGTTTCTTTATTTATTTGAGACTGTCCTGCAATGTTGTTTTAAATATCTCCTGTGGTTTTGAACTTTGATGTCACTGTGAATATATACCAGTATCTTCTTGTTCTTTTGTTATTTATTATTAAATATATTTAAACCTTTCATTGTGACTGATCTGTCTAGAGATATTTAAGTTTTGAGAGTACTTGCATATTTATTTGGTGACACTGTGTGGGCCACTCCTAATAGCCTTGCTCTTGGTCAAACTACCATTTGTATTAATATTAATATTACAAAGTAAGATTGGACACACTTTGTTAAGGGCAATAAAGTAGCTGATAAGGAGTTGCCTGGTGGCAGTAATAATACCCTAATAGTCTGGGCTAACGGGAGCATAGCTAATAAACTTGTGCCAGCCTTTCCTAGGTGTGTGTGCATGTGTGTGTGTGTGTGTGTGTGTGTGTGTGTGTGTGTGTGTGTGTGTGAAAATCAAACCTCAAAGAGTGCCTGTGTGTGTGTGTGTGTGTGTGTGTGTGTGTGTGTCAGCTACTTGGGCAGGGACATGAAACAATGGTTGGACACATATTATGCTGGGGATCTTGGCTTGGCCAATCAGCTGAGATCTCAACTCTATAGCTGTGCCAGTGGGGAGTCTTATTGGGAATCTGAAGAAAGAGGGAGAAACCAGCCCTGGACTAACTGTGGTCTCTGTGTGCTCTTAAGGGAAATTGCACTTGATGCAGAGAGCTGCATCTGGAAATACTGTGTGTGTACCTATTTTCCTCCCAGTGTACATCCTCCACTGTTGCCAGTGGTGAGGACTGAGGCTCCTTAATTACTGGTGCAGTGGTGGGTGGTCACATTATTATATGGTTCGGCTCATGCTCTCTGACTATTCAGCTAAGTCTCTCCACAAGGAGTAGAATGCACAGAAAGTTACTGGTAAGGAGAAAATCTAGTGACTGTGGAGAATGAATGTTTGGATTTAGTATTGGTCCCTCAAAAACTGCAGATTTAGCTAGAGAGTAGAAAAGTGACAGCAGTTACCAGCCATTACCCTGCTTAAATATTTGCACCAGATTAGCAAACAAAATGCTTATAAGGCAGTATAAAATGTTATCCACTGTAGTCTTAGTCCTAAGTTGCTTGTTATAGCAAAGTCTCATGCAATATGGCCACAGCACTTTTTATCATGCTAAAAATGGGCCTCATAATGTAGTGATTATATTAATGAGGTTATTTAACACAATCACCCCCTAATCACTGCTGTATCTCAATATGTTTTCAGCCACAGTCAGTTCTGCCATGCTTATCCATCCTGTTCCCAAGCAAGGAGGTCATGTGCATAATGTGGTCATGCAAGGACAAGGCAAAGCTTGTACTGCTGCCTGCCCATGCAAGTGAACCTTTCCATTATGCATCCTTGCTGCTCAATAATGCATGCCACAGTGGCCATAATGTGTGGCTAAGTATGTAGGGCTATCATTTTCCTCCTCTGTGTCACCTATTGAAGTGATATAGCTTCTTCAGGTGCAACTGCACATGGATTATAGAGAGTGCCTTCCTAGTGGCCCCATGTATAAGACTGCTGGCTAGCACCAGCTTACCAAGGTGGTGAGTGATGAAATGGCATCACTTGCTTTGGTGACCAGCTGTTACAGAAGTAGTGACCTGTGGAGGTGTCATCCTGACCTGTTTCACCAGTGTGAGGCAAGGGATACAGAGAGGGAGAGACAGAGAGAGAAGGAGAGAGTTTTCTGTTATAAGCACTGTGTGTATAGTTTTGACTATTGTCTGTTGCTGTCTTTAAGAGCTAGGGCTGTTAGCAGAATTTAACAGGCCCTTTTAGAGTGTAATAAAGAGAGAACCATGGAATATTTAGTAAGTAAATGGGAAAAGGAGCTAAACATTATGGGTTTGAAAAATACTGGCAGAAGATATGTGAAGTTCCAATGTTATTTATTTATTTATTTTACTTGACATTTGCTTACTCAGAAAGTCCAACTGTGGTAATATTTAATTTTCAGCACCGGCCCAGGGAGAAAAGCCCCAAATTGACATAATATGGTTACAATTAAATAAAGTTATTTCAAAGCATTATACAGAATAATGAAATATTAACTAAGTAAAAATTCAGCTTCAGTTCATACATTGTGAACCTATAGGTATTACAAGTGGAAAAAGAACATTGTCAATCAGATACAGTATTCACAAGTTGCAGTTTATATAGATGACATTAAACCCACTAAAGTGCACTCTTTGGAACAGAGATGACTAAATAATATAGCCTAGACAAATGTTACAGTAGTAGAAGGGATTACTTTGAACTTGGAGGTTTGCCTAAGGAGAAGTGACAGGCTCTCTAAGTGGTGGGGTAAGTGCAGTATGAAGATATCAAGTTGTCATACACATGCACTAATGTGCTGTATTTTTTTCTCTTTAATGTGTTGATCTACTGGTCAGCTGTGGTGTAGGATGTAAAGTAAAGGTGGCCACCTGGGTCTGTGCCAGCCAGTATACCTGCTTTTGGGTCACCAGTGATCATGGAAGAAAGAAATTCAGACAGTTTCAATAGTAGTATGGGTAATAGGATTAATAAAAAATAATTTACAGTCATACTGGGATACGCTACCAATATATGTAACTCTGTATGAATTTCAGAAGGAATCAGTCCTGGGCACATTGTGGGTACTGGGAAGAGCACCTTTGGTTAACATTAAAGATTGAAATAACACTAATTTAATGCGCTTTAATCATACCTTGATTTAGGAAAGTGGTCCACTCTTGTCATGGTAATAAAAACCCAAATGACTTGGAGAAATTAAACCAGAGGGACAAAGGTCACCCTGTGGAAGGTGCTCAGGAGGGCTTACTGGTAGCGTCTATAGTCATCTCTGAGGAAAGAGAGTGGGCAGCAGAGTCTCATCCTCTGTGAGTGGCTTAGAGGAATCATCACAGGTCCCTTGGCACCAGGTATATTGGCTGGTTATGACCAAGGTGGACCAATAGCTGGACTCTCACGTTTGGCCTCTTATGACCAGCAAGTCCTGCCCATAAGACCATCAGAGGTGAAACATGCCCATCATATCAGCCTTGAAGATGGCTGATGTCTGTGAGGGCTCTCTGGGCTAGTCAGACATGTCCAACAGTACCTCTCACTCTATCCCTCATCATGGTGTTCCCCTTCTTTGTGTTTTAGTCTCATACCCTATTTGCAGTAATCTTCCCCATTTTCACTTGTGCACCCTTTGTCTGTCTGTATCTCTCCACACCTGCCTTCTTTTGTGTCCATACTTCAGATGCCTGTCTGTCTTTCTGCATGTTGTGTTCATTTGTTTGTCTGCTGTTACCTTCCTTATTACCTTTTTCCTCTAAGCACATGGTCCGTGCTACCATCCCCTCTAATGTCCTTCTTAAAAACATGAAATGGGTACCTGTTCTAAAAGAATAACCCCTTCTTCCCCCACCTATCTTCAATCTTTTTTTAAACAACTTTAGTATTTCACACATATTTAATAATGACATGGGTAAACATACATTAATAGAAAAGAAAATTAACCATTGCAAGCATTTTTCTTTTGATTTTTCATGCATTATTGCTATGAAGTGCATGGACTGCAGTGATTATGTTCTAATATCTGGAACAAAGACAAATCAGTTAAGTGCTACTATAGAATGAGACCCAGTCTTAACAAATGTTAAGTACCCCCTGCTTAACTTGTTAAGGTCAGGTCTTACACTAGACAGTCAAATCTGTCAGCACTGGCTAGCAAACAACAGCGGCAGAATAAAAAACACATTTGTTTCTGCCTGCTGTCTGTGTTGGCAATGTGCTCTTAATAATTTAGAAAGTTGCAAGAGTAACAGGATTTGTGTCAGCATGCATTTTGTGAAGGATACAAAGTCTGAAACTCAAATGTATGTCATTTTTGTCAGAAAACCACAGATTTTATGAGGAAGAGACTAAACATATGAAGCAAAAATCTAGACAGCTGAGAGGAATGGAAGGTGGATGTAAACATAACAAAATGTTAAACTGTCTTTCTGACAGTACTCGCCAGGTGCTTCAAGGCTTTGAAAGCAAGCAAAACACTCAGTGCTTTTT
>NC_056726.1:1951585540-1951628040 GCF_019279795.1 Protopterus annectens
AAAGGATAGAATAACACGTAAATGCCCGGATGAATGGTTATGCCATAGCAGGGGAATAGCCTAAGCTATCCAACATAATAGTCATGCGTACCAGATACAAAATGCCTGTAACACGCAAGTAGTAATGCAGGAAGACATACACGACTGTGTCAATATCACAGGACAAATGGCACGTGTCAAGTGTCGACGCAGGACACATATGTCCATAATGGGGCCCCCTGCAAAGAGGAACACGTGCCAACCCTACCCCCCACTGACGTATCGGCAGTACAAATACAACCCAAACACACACCAACACCACCATCCAACCCATGATAACAACGAAGGCCGGACAAAGACCAACACGATGCGTGCATACATAGAGACACATGTAACCGGTGCTCCGACAACCGTCCACAGGCCACCGAATAATAGTATGTACATACGCATGTAATGCTGCGAAGGATGTGTGGTAGTCCCCAGTATCACAGAGGTAGGTACACAGATACACTGTAACCAACCGTCACATATGTGCACTGTACACAGCATACCTGCAGGTAATACATAGTTCAGTCATGTGCCACATAAATATCCATGTATGAATGAGGACAGGGGATAGACAAGTGTGAATGGGAAAAACGCAAAACATGGCATATGTATGATAACCGGCACCACCCACAGCATTGTATGCCAATAGCAGAAGCTATTGTTGGTTGTCCAAACACCCATGTCTGTACATACAGAATGAATATCATAACAATAACCCATGCCTGGGTGTGGGTAATGCTGGATATACCCACGGTAGACATGGTGCGGTCCAGAGGGTGATGCCCGAGGGACCAAAGAAAGGCAACCGTGGGTAAATACATCAGTACCCACACCCAGACGTGGGTTATTGCTATTATGCCATATCATCTAGGAAAATAAACTATTAATCCCCAGACATAATGGCACAGCATAATGCCTGTCTGCTGCCCATCCGCAGATGTCTGGCATCCACAGCGGTGCTGACGTACTGCGTGAGATGTCCGTTGCTAATGTCGAAACTGTCTCGCTATGTAAAACACAGTCAACATAGCAAATCAATACAAAACAGCAACATAGAGCTCGGTGTCCCCGTTGCTGTGTTGTACAACCTGTCCCGCTATGTTAAATGTGTGTAGCAGAGTGAGACTGCCCCAAAGTAAGCAACGGACATCACCGTGGCTCAGTTAAAGCTGTCACGCTATGTTAAACCCATGTAACATAGCGAGACAGGTTATAAATACCGAGGTATACTAATGGAAATAGGTCCATGCGACCGGACCGTGTGCCATTACTATAACCCGATCCACAACGGGCACGCTGGCCAATCAGCGTGCACGGTTAGGAATAATGGGGGTGGTTATGGTATAATAGACATGGACAAACCGTGCCCATGTGCCTCGTCTGACATTCGTACACGGTCAGGGCAGTTCCGTACACTAGGCAGACAAGACCAAACCCAGAGCACCACAGGAACACCCTGACAATCAAAGACCTGTATGCGTTGGGGCTATAAGCCCCTGTGATCTGAATATCCCTGCGGTCATGCCATATGCATCCTGGGTCAAGAGCAGTAGGGAATAGGGAATGTGTAACATGTAGTACCGCACTTTTCCCAGCAGGAGAATGGATGCCTGTGACGTAAGTGAGTGTGGGTGTGGGGGGGGATATGTTAATGTAGCTATGTACCATGGGTATGCATATAAAAGACAGAACAGCAAACGTGTAGTGGTCACAGCAACCGGCCAACGTGAATGCAGTCCCGTTTGAATTATGACTATAGAACATATAAATGTGAACGTGTAAGTAATGCGTCTGTGCCGCAAAGACAGTTACATGTGTAAAGGTGAAAGTGTGTTCCGCACACGTCCGTTAACTGGATCAGAGATATGTTACTGGAACAGTCTCAACTAATACAGGCCACGTAATCACACAGACTCAGTAAACATATGTAACCCAGAATATGGATATGCATGTGCGCCTGCGCGTAACCCACAATTAGGAAATGCAAGTGCGCCTGTGCGTGTGTGATCCGCTCACAGCAGGGTAAGTTAATGCTGTGACCTCCACGTTAGTTAAACATGTCTCAAAACTGTCAGCCTCTGAAAGTATGGAACCGGACAATGCCATGCAAAGTACTGGTACAAATAGTGAGAAACACATGATATGTGATAAGACAAACACAGAATGTGGATAGAATAACGGGTGTGTTATTAGCAGGGATTGACGAAGGGTATGCATCTGTAACCCGACCTACTTGTCAGAAGGTGCCACCGTACGTTTATGTACGTTTTATGTTGGTTTACATTTGTTGACCGGGCTAGGCTAGCTGGATATATGTCCAGTGTCAGTAGAGGCCCGGGGAGAAATGCTCCACACACAATAATAGCACAACATACCAAAGTAGTCATATATGTAAACAAAAAGGAACAACAATAGAAAGTGTCCAAAAAGGACTGGTTACAGAAAAATTCCAGAAGACAAAGAAAAATATAGTCAGTGAAAGCCACGTCATAATTATAGAATCAAGTCTCCATAGAATCAAGTAAGTCTCACATGAAATGCCAGCAAATTGCCAGATAGACACAGGTCGATGTAACACACACCTAAGATAAAGGGCCAACCATCTGCACACTCTGCCAGAACCTGTACAGTGGAAAGGTATGGTATGGTTATATATGTGTGTACACAGGTAAACCACAGACAGTAACAAAGCAAGGTATGAAACGAGGGGTTCACATGTATATATGTACACACAACAGACCTACGTCCCGTATATATGACACATGGATATAAATATGTCAAGTAATAGATAATATGGGTAGTCAAACAGACGTCCGCGAACGGGGAACATACAGCAGCAGTCAAAACCACTGGCCAGAAGGTGACAGTCCAGCAAGTTCTACACTTTATACATGCACACCGGTGTCCATTGTAGGACTCCAAAAATTGCTCCATTCGCAGTTCCTGCTGCGATTGACGCAAAGGAAGTGACAGCCGCAACCACGAAACAGCTATACATGCACTAAAAGCTTGTTCAAGGTTGATGACACATGTGTCCATGACATGCAGGACATATGGACAGATATCCCCAGAGTGGCGAGTCCATAGAAGTGCATCCACGTCCCAGTACCACACACATTAACCATGTGTAATGTGTACCGTCGAGGGTTGCAGGCATGGGAACCTGGGTATGCAGAAATGGGCCTAGGTGTTGTTTGGCAGAGATTCCGTAGGCCCGCCCCGTGGGAGGGATGTGGGTATAGCACATGCCTTAATCCCCACTAATGGTGCAAAGCATCCACCGGATAATGCGGAAAGCAGGTGTGAAATATGTACAGCCCTATACCAGTGTCCCGTAGGCGATTCCCATGGATGGACATGCATACGACCAAGATGGCACCCATAACTGGAAATCTGTCGGAATAACACAGCTGCAGTAAGGCATAGCACAGGAAATACAGATAGAGACTACATTAGAAATACCCCATACAAAGTCAGACCGTTGTGCGAATACTGGCGTTACCGTAGCCATGAATACGGATGTTATGAGTGTCACTAATCATGCAATGGAAATAGCGCTCCCTATCACCCACCGCACAGTCCGGAATGCCTTGGCAGCAATCAGCTAGGAAGGCACAGCACTATGCGAAATGTAACAAGGGCAATGGCCGAACATCAGGGCGTGTACACATAATGACAACAGGTCTGGGTATGAAGGAGCTACCTGTCCAGAATACATGTACTGAACTGGTGATACTAGGCAGACAGGTGGGAAGAAAGACAGCAGGACAAATGTGCAAACATGTATATGTCCTACCCCGGTAATTGTGAATGACAACGTATGCCCCGCGAAGGTCAATGTGGAAGTTAATCAGACACAAAGGTGAAGTGTCCCCCAGGGTGCCATGAAGTGTCAACATAACAATTACCAGGCCCCCATAGTCGTACGTGAGCCCCGCCACTGACGGGAAGTGCAAATACGACGCACACATATGGTACAGGAAAGAACAAGTAGTGTGGATAAGCAGATGTAGACCTGTGTGAGGAATACAACTGTCTGCGTGTGTGTGCCATGCAAATACAAAGTAATGTCATGTGGTCTGTTATGCCGCCACACACTGTGTGTGTATTGTAGGCAGACAGTAGGTATGTTGTATTAGACACATACCCTGCAACTGCACAGATGTACTCAGACTGTGTAGAAGTCTGCCTCATATGTTCGCTGTGTTCCACGTAACAGTAACAGTCCGGCGCCCTCATGATAACTGACGACATGATGCAACGACAAACATACGAGGAAGACACCAAATCAGACAGAAATGCCATACGCATGCATAACATATCACTGTGCCCACTATCAATGTTTCTAAGAGCAACATGACATGACTGGCCCCGAGTGTCCCACTATCACATAAGGCCGTGTCCAGATATACGCTCCCTGAGGTGGAGTGTTATGAACAGACACAGATACATGTGTGTGGAAACACTAGTATCCACTGCAAGATGATGGAATGTGCTGCCGTAGGAGGGGTAGCACTGTCCGCAGGTATGTGCTGAAATGCACATGAAACAGCTGTCTACATGGATTACCCATAGTGGTGACACCTGCACAGATGATTATAGTGGGACATACACACGACCATGCACACAGCTCAGATAGACATACACACACCATACACAGGCAATGATACACAAGGTCTATGGCGTGTATGAGTACAGTGACAGTACAGCAAGGATAGCTGTCTGCGAAGATATACAGCAGATGTCTCTAGGGCGTGCGACACCTCCTGGAACACGGACATTGCATGGACAATGTTAGGATATGCATCGTACCACATTTCTATGTGTCAGCTGTGCAAATATGCGATACATGGGACAGACAGCTGTCCATGCAAGAGCAGCGCTATGGGCATAACATATGTAAGTATATATACATTGAGAGAGATATAGACAGACACATGTGGCAAGGCCGGTAGTGGAACCTACACATCACTACCCTATCACACCACAGCAGGACACACGTGAAGAACACGCTACAGAGGTCGCTAACCACAGCAGGCACACAGGCAGTCCACTAGCTGCGTCTCAACATCCGCAAACACAGAGATGTCAGCAGGATATATGTGTGCTGCGGAGCGTCTAAAACCACAACCTATGAACCCATGTGGCTGGGAGCATAGACACACACACACACACACAGCTGGCAGGCATGGGAATTGACCGTACCCCTACCTACCCAACCGCACGACAGTATGACACAGGTACGGAACGCGCTACCCGGAGCACTGAACACAGCACTGTCAGAGGCATACGTCTAGGTGGGTGACATCATCCACAAAGGAATAGACGCCGATAGCAAATGTATGTGTTGTGAAGCGTCTAAAAGCATTACTATCTCCAGAGGCAGCTGGAAACACACACACACACACACACACACACACACACACACACACACACACACACACACATGAGGAAGGGCCGGGAATTGAACCTACGCCTACCTACATGAACACACTACAGCATGATGCATTTACAGAACACGCTACTGAGATTACTGAGCACAGCACTGTCAGAGGCATACTTCTAGGTGGGTGACATCATCCGTAAAGGAATAGACGCTGATAGCCAAGGTATGTGTTGTGAAGCGTCTAAAAGCATTACTATCTCCCGCGGCAGCTGGAAACACACACACACACACACACACACACACACACACACACACACACACACACACACACACGGGGAAGGGCCGGGAGTTGAACCTACGCCTACCTACATGAACACACTACAGCATGATGAATTTACAGAACGCGCTACCGAGATTACTGAGCACAGCACTGTCAGAGGCATACTTCTATGCGGGTGACATCATCCGTAAAGGAATAGACGCTGATAGCCAAGGTATGTGTTGTGAAGCATCTAAAAGCATTACTATCTCCCACGGCAGCTGGAAACACACACACACACACACACACACACACACACACACACACACACACACACACACACACACACACACACGGGGAAGGGCCGGGAGTTGAACCTACGCCTACCTACATGAACACACTACAGCATGATGCATTTACAGAATGCGCTACCGAGATTACTGAGCACAGCACTGTCAGAGGCATACTTCTATGTGGGTGACATCATCCGTAAATGGATAGACGCTGATAGCCAAGGTATGTGTTGTGAAGTGTCTAAAAGCATTACTATCTCCCGCGGCAGCTGGAAACACACACACACACACACACACACACACACACACACACACACACACACAGGGAAGGGCCGGGAGTTGAACCTACGCCTACCTACATGAACACACTACAGCATGATGCATTTACAGAACGTGCTACCGAGATTACTGAGCACAGCACTGTCAGAGGCATACTTCTATGCGGGTGACATCATCCATAAAGGGATAGACGCTGATAACCAAGGTATCTGTTGTGAAGCGTCTAAAAGCATTACTATCTCCCGCGGCAGCTGGAAACACACACACACACACACACGGGGAAGGGCCGGGAGTTGAACCTACGCCTACCTACATGAACACACTACAGCATTATGCATTTACAGAACGCGCTACCGAGATTACTGAGCACAGCACTGTCAGAGGCATACTTCTAGGCGGGTGACATCATCCGTGAAGGGATAGATGCTGATAGCCAAGGTATGTGTTGTGAAGCGTCTAAAAGCATTACTATCTCCAGAGGCAGCTGGAAACACACACACACACACACACACACACACACACACACACACACACACACACACACACACACGGGGAAGGACCGGGAGTTGAACCTATGCCTACCTACATGAACACACTACAGCATGATGCATTTACAGAATGCGCTACCGAGACTACTGAGCACAGCACTGTCAAGAGGCATAGTCCTAGGTGGGTGATATCATCTGCAGAGGCAAGGCAGCCGATAGGGAATGAAGACAGAGTGCGCAGTCACACAGCATGTTGCTATCCCAAGGTGGGCGTACAGTAACACGGCAGTGCTGCCCTCAGGAATACTAACCACCTACGGAGCACAACATCATGACATGGATACGGGATGCACCACAGACAGTACACCCTATGAGAGAGCAACCGGCGTGCATGATGTAGGCAGCCATTGTGCTATAGCAACTACATATAACTCGCCTGGATGGCCACCATGGCTATGTAGGATGTCATTGGCCATGGCTACATGCCTAGTATCAGACATCGGTGCCGACTCTACTGTGTCTCCATGCATGGCGTACTGGGCATGCCCACATGCCTAGCAGTCGCAAAGGGGAAACATACATGCACACGGGGTATAATCACAGATGGGAGTGGTGTGCACTGTACTGTGTGTCCATCTACACAACTGCTTACTGGGCATGCTCACACACTTAGCATTTGCAGAGTGCAGACATGCATGCACATGGAGTTGAATCATGACAGGGCAGAGTGTGGAACGTCGTGTGTGTCCACCTACACAACAGCAACCCGGGCATGCTCACACACTTGGCGGTTGCAAAGGGGGAACATACATGCACACGGGGTATACTCACAGACGGGCATGGTGTGCACTGTACTGTGTGTCCAGCTTCACAACTGCTTACTGGGCATGCTCACACACTTAGCATTTGCAGAGTGCAGACATGCATACACATGGGGTTGAATCATGACAGGGCAGAGTGTGGAACGTCGTGTGTGTCCACCTACACAACAGCAACCTGGGCATGCTCACACACTTGGCGGTTGCAAAGGGGGAACATACATGCACACGGGGTATACTCACAGACGGGCGCGGTGTGCACTGTACTGTGTGTCCATCGACACAACTACTTACTGGGCATGCTCACACACTTAGCATTTGCAGAGTGCAGACATGCATACACATGGGGTTGAATCATGAAAGGGCAGAGTGTGGAACGTCGTGTGTGTCCACCTACACAACAGCAACCCGGGCATGCTCACACACTTGGCGGTTGCAAAGGGGGAACATACATGCACACGGGGTATAATCACAGATGGGCACGGTGTGCACTGTACTGTGTGTCCATCTACACAACTGCTTACAGGGCATGCTCACACACGTAGCATTTGCAGAGTGCAGACATGCATACACATGGGGTTGAATCGTGAAAGGGCAGAGTGTGTGCAGACATGCATACACATGGGGTTGAACCATGAAAGGGCAGAGTGTGGAACATCGTGTGTGTCCACCTACACAACAGCAAACCAGGCATGCTCACACACTTAGCATGTGCTACGCGCCGTCCGGCATGCAGACGGTGTGTACACACCGCAGGTCACGGTCAGGTAAACCCGTCCACACCCACAGGGTAGTCACACATGCAGTTACTCGTACACACACACCTATGACATCACAGGCATCACAGGTGCAGGTCAAACATGTACACACTGCAGTGAACACTGTAGCTGCCATGCCAGCACCATGTCAGCGGTGCAGCAGTATGCCTCACGGTCCAACAACAGCATGTGACATATGTCCACAGGTCTGTATAGCGGTGTACACCAGTCGTGCAGAGTACACATGTACTAACAATGATCCCACATGTGTGATGTGGTCCGCCCATATCAGTATACATAGACAGGTCGGCTCCACACATACCACGGCCCTGACACAGCTATGACACATGACTGCTGCTGTACCAGACTGAACCAACGTCCGGATATGTCATACATGTGATTGTCTGGCTGTGTGCATGGACTGCACACAGGACACATACGAAGCCTGTGATGTACCACATGCATAACATTGGCGTACGCGGTGCTACACACACGAATGGAAGGTGGACACATGTCTGTGGTATGCTCCCACTACAGGGTGTAGTGGTGTTGTCTGGGACACATACCCTTGTATTGTTCGCCTGTGACAGCTGTGATACCATACCACAGTCCATGTTCTATGTATGTCAATACACATGTCAAAACATAGCAATGCATACACACATGGCAACAGGGGACACATGTGACACATGTACTGTGCATGGTGCAGCCATGCATGAGCAGTGGCTGATGACAATAACATAGTTGCAACTCCCTACCACATGCGTACCCATCATGGGGGCCGTTATATGGTGGCATAGTAACAGCACGTATGGCGGTATGTGTGTACATCATGTGTTTAAACACCTGTCCACATGCATGTGTGCAGGTGGTGGCTCACAGGTGTGTTACACACCATCCTACCCTGCCATGTGCATACGGTATGCTATGTCGCTGTTACATGACAGTGCTGCCATAATGCATACCCATCGGTCAGGTGTCATCGACTGTATGTCACATGGCTACTGTAACACCTACCACCTCCCAAGTGCATATATCGGCACATCTGCCGGATACAGTGTTGGTACGCATAATGCACTACATACTGCTGCACACCTGCACATGTCTCACATGGCGGGTGTGGCATTCCCAGCACCGACATGTGTGCAGGAATCTGTGCCCATGTATGCCACATATCAGGGGGACTATGTCCCACATGCCACACATCCCTGTACACCATACTAGAGATCTGTACATACCTCAGTGTGGGGTGCATGGATATGGATGGTGCAGTAGATGCAACACGTCGTCTCTCCGTGTATACATGTGTGGTCACCACTATGTGTGTGTGTCAACATGTTTGTATGTCTGCTGCCTGGTGTGAGGGTGTATGCAGATATACTGTTGCGTACGGACACTAACCACACAGGGTGGCCATCCCGTACTGGTGCTGCATTGCACAACCCTGACGATGCCATAGGTGTGAGCCATACTGGCCACCTGTGCAAGTCTGCCCCCTGTGACATGGCGTGTGGGTGCAATGTATTGTGAGGGTGCTGACCACACAGGCAGGTGTCCCCATCTGCACACTATGGGGTGTGCGCCATAGTGGTGTACACCCCGCGACTGCGGCCGTATTCCTGTACTGGTACAGCGTCCTACTGCTGCACAGCGTGCACCACAGCTGACAGGTGACACCGGAGGTCAGTGGCCAGCACGCTGTGTACGACACCTGCACAATGTCACCATACCTGTACTGTGTCCTGCCATGTATGTGATGTCTCTGTCCACTGTAGCCTGTGGCACCGACCACAGGCGTCAGGTGCAGTATATGTGTGGACATGTGTGTCATGTACTGTGTAAAGAACGTTAAACAATGTCTGGCTCCGTACATTCTGCTCTTCAAGTTTTCCCTTAGAACATCTCTACTTGCAATCTAAACTGTCTAGTCTCTATCACAAACGCTCAGCACTTGCTCCTAAAGCATACTTACATAGGTAAAGTACACATATGCTAAACAAAGTACTACATTAGCCTAGAATCCCCTTGAGTACCCATTTCCCTATAGGTCCCTTCTGACTCAGTTACACAGCAAATGCATTCACGTTTTCTAGCTTGTGGAAGGGTCAATTGCTAGCATCCTCTCCTGTTCAGCTGGTGAATCTGGGCATCCTGAGGCAATGTTACAATTGCCTCATGTACACAGACACCCACACCTTCCCCCACAAAACACGAATACATGTGAGAGATGCAACCATATAGCCAAACTGGAGGCTGAGCTCTCTCAACACAGGACCGGCAAGACCAGACAGGAGGAGAAGGTCACCACGCACACCACAAACCCAGTTTCACATAGAACTATCACAACTGCAAAACAAACGCATAAACACACAAAGACATACTCGGAGGCACTGTTCAAACATATACCACAACTACAGAGGCCTCCAAAGCAGACACCCAAGCAACTTCCTCCTCAAGACATAGGACATGCAACACATAGTTCTCAAAGTCAGTGTGCTAAACAGTCACAGCCCTTAAGGCCAGACACAATGCCAAACACACTTGTTATAGGTGACACCATAGTCAGACACACTGACGTCCCACCCACCAGACTGAACAAGGAAATGATCACAGTAGGCTGCCTGTCGGGCGCTAGAATCCGCCACATAACACAAACACTCAGGTCACTCCACAGCATGTACAAGTATGACAAAGTCATTGTCCATGCCGGTGTGAACGACCTGAGACATACCACCCTGGACTACATGAAAACAGACATAGAGGGGCTCTCAGATTATGTAGCCCAGGCCGGTATGACCCTGACCCTGAGCAGTATCCTACCCTCACCAAGAATGATGCCACAATACAGAGTCAAAATGATCACCTTTAATAATCGGCTTAATTACCGGTGTCTGTCAGTCTAGGGGGTCCAATGTCTGTTTGCCTGGGATGACATGCGTGGCAAGCCACGCTTCTTCGCAAGGGACAGCTTGCACCTGTCACCCCTGGGCCTCCGGATATTGGCAAAGGCTGCTGCCACCCCCATAGTGCCTTTTTCAGGCAAGGCTCAAATGAGAAACCTACCGCCCTAGAAAACAAACCTGGAAAGAACTAAGGGTAATACTGCTCAATGCCAGTAGTCTACACCCCAAGTTGCATGCCCTCAAAGCCCTCCTCAGTATGGAGAACATCGATGTCTGTGCTGTGACTGAAACCTGGTTCAAGGCTCCTGAGAGCACCCCAGCACTATCAGGTTATACCTCATATCATGCGTTCCGGGCCCAAATCTGGCCCGAACCACAAAAGGAGGGGGAGTCTCTATATGCATAAAGGATACCCACACCTCCAGGTTAGTGGCAACACACGTAGCAGCGGAGACCATCCAGATGCAATTCACCATAGGTAGACCTGCCCTACAGTTTGTAGCATGCTACAGACCACCCTCTCATACTCAGGATACCCACACAGCCTTCCTGAAGACACTGGAGAGTATGAATGTCACTCCAAACACCATCATATTGGGTGACATCACCTACCCATACATAGACCGGGAACATTACCCAAGACCCACCACCCTAGGCCAAAGGTTCCTGGAGTTCATACACCCAAATGCTATGGAACAACTAGTCACCATACCCACAAGAGGAGGAACTATACTAGGCCTGATCATCACACATAGGGACGACATGCTCCACACAGGATGTATATCCCTCATCGGTGAGATCAGACCATAATTTAATATCACTGGAGATCCACATCCCACCCCCAACCCCAGCAAAGGAGACCACGGTGAAGAACTTCTCAATAGCAAACCTCACGCTTCTTAAGACTGGGGTGGTACCCTGCAAGGCCTCTGGGCCATTGGAAAACACAACCCACGCTGCTGAAACACTTACAAATGCCTTCTACAAGCACCTCCAGGAATGTATGGATCAAGCAATCCCTAATAACATCAGGACCCTTACCACCAAAGGCAGGCGCACGGTCTGGTGGACCCCAGCCATAAACAAACTCTACAACAAGAGGAGAAAGCTACTACATGACAGAGCGAAATCCCTAACAGGGAAGGCATCTCTGATCAATACTAGCAGTAAAATACGATCACACATACAATCATCCAAGGCCACCTGTGGGAGAGGACTCATGAAAGACACAAAAGACAACCATAAGGCCTTCTTTAGCTATGGTAGAAACATGGGTGGAAGCTCACAGTTATGCTCGGAATTAGTCCAGAATGGTACAATGATCACTGAACCCACAGACATTGCCAACATACTGGCAGACAGGTTCCGTGCATATTTCTCCCCTCCCTCCCCCCACAAGAGGTGAGATATCTATCCCACCAGAGTCTAGCCTCCCAAACATCCCAGATGCCCAGGTGAGAGCTGCTCTCTCTAAAGCGGACAACACAGCATCAATGGGACCAGATGGTGTCCCCGGCTGTGTGCTACATGACCTCAGTGAGGGCCTAAACCCGCACATAAGGCTGCTGTATAATCTTAGCCTTACTACAGGATACGTACCCAAAGAATAGCGTACGGCAACTGTGGTCCCACTCCACAAAGGTGGTGCTTCTACGGACCCTGGACATTACCGCCCTATAAGCTTGATGAGCCTTGTATGCAAAGCTATGGAGGGGATCATAATGGAGCTCATAAATGGAGACATTGGGGACCTACATACACTGGATCATACCCAAGTCAGCTTTGTCAGGGGCAGATACTGCCTCTTGAACCTGGTCGACCTTTGCGGAAGAGTCACTAAGGCCATTGATGAGGGTAAGGCAGTTCACACAGACTACCTTGACCTAGCAAAAGTGTTCAACACAATACCCCATGTGGGCATCATAGGAAAGCTCACCAGCGTAGATGTAGACCCATATGTCACAAGATGGGTTGCAAACCGGATCAAGGACAGAACCCACAGGGTTAGAGTTCCTGGTGCCATGTCAGACTCTAAGCCAGTCACGAGTGGTGTCCCACAGGGCTCAGTTCTGGGCCCCCTCTTGGTCGGCATTTATCTTTCTGACATGCAGGCAAACATGGGGGGTTGTGGCTGACAAGGTATGCAGATGACTGCAAACTGGGCACCATAATCGGCACCCCATCAGACACAGACATCCACCAGAGGTCTCATAGAAATGGATAACTGGTGCCAGAGCCATGGCCTTATGCTACATGCTAAGAAAGGTATAGTCATACCCTTTGGGAAAACAAGGTAACCCCTAATTACCACATAGGTGGTACTCCATTAAACACGGACAACGTTATCAGGGAACTGGGGACCCAACCTGTCAGTAACGTCTCTTTTGACACTCACATTGCCAATGTGGTTAGGAAGACTTTCTACATTGCCCACCTGATCATGAAGGGATTCACATCCAGATCAGGGGAGGTCATTGTACCCCTGTACTTTTCCCTTATCAGACCAATGATCGGGCACAACGCCCCATCCGGAATGTACCTAACCCCACACCTGCAGCAGTTGGAAGGACCCCAAACGTTCCCCACCAAAAGGATAAAGGGGCTCAAACATATGTCACACACTGCCCGACTGAAGGGGCTCCGGCACTATACAGTCGCATACCGTCTGCTCCGAGGTGATCTGTGCCTGGCATACAAGGCCATGTCCAACCCGGAATTAATGGACATGCTACACCTCATAAGATCAAAATCAACCAGAGCCACGAGAGCAGGTGGCACAAACCTCAACACGGATATAAATAGGACGTGCTGGAGGGACAGGTTCATCACCCAGAGACTCCCTACACTATGGGACAGAATCCCAGTCCTTGTGAGGCAGAGCTCCTCACTGACTCTGTTCAAGAGAAAGCTTGACGAGTGGATGGGAGATCGTAGGTATACCCCGGGAATCATCTCTGTGTCACTGCTGGACAGAGGCACAGCAAACTAATGGGTATAGTATCCTCATCCTAAGGGGTGGTGAAAGCCACACACACTCTGGCTAGGCTTAGAAATGCCATAGGGCAGATAGCCTAGTATGTACCTATGCACCTATGAACCTATGTAGGTGTCCAGGCAGGTTGCAGGTACATGTGGTATGCTGATATTGCCAGATGTGCCTGTGGGTAATCCACAGCTACACATGGGGGACCGATAACAGTGCTCCCTGTAGACACATGCGAGTACACCATAGGAGGGTTTCAGGTTATCAGAACCAACATGGTGCTACACATGTAACCGTCACACATACCGTGAACACAGCTCAATGCATGCTGCACCTGCACTACATGGTATGTCTGCTGCATGTTGACAGTACACAACCCATGTCACATACGCACCAGTCCATTTTCATACACAACCACTGCAACGTACACATCACACGCTATGCATACACAGGTATCACATACACCTCTCACTATCTTGTCCACCCTGTGCATCGGAATATATTTGCATAACCCTGCACCGATGGTGTGGATGACAGGGATGCGGCAGGGGCTTCATCATATGCACAGGGTGATATGTCTGCCAGGGGCATAGGCTGCACCAATGGACGACATCATGTGTGTGTGTAAGGGCCGGTGAGTTTACTGGGCATGACTGTGCAGAATGCATGTGGATGTGGTGGAGCCCTACAGTTGTGTCTGCCATGTGTGGGTATGTGTGTACACAGTCCAGCCATATGTGATTCCTACACGGGGTATAATTGGCAGCCCCAGACTGTACAGTGCAGGTTGTATGGCTCACTGTGTCCATCTGCGGCCACGTGACCCATGCCTGCCTGGGGTCGCACGGGCACTACTGGGTGGAGGTATAGAGTGGCTACTCTCCAATGACACATGTCCGCTGGAACCGTGTCCACACTGGGACCGGCCAGGGCCACGTCCATGTGGCCTGCTGTGTCCTGCTGTGGACGGTGTAGCACCAGCTGCACTGCTGCTGCTACTGGCACTGTGTGAGTGGGCATGAGAGGTGGCACGCACACATCAACCTACACTAGGTGGTGTTGCTGGCCTATGCCCACGTGTCCTATGCCTCACCCGCACAGACAGCTCATGCTCGCGGATTGCCATGCCTCAGTCGAGGATTCCAACCATCTCACCTAATCGCCTATTCAGTACATTAGCAATCTGCTGTTGAGCATTCGCCAATGACTGGATGTTGTCATTTAGGGAACAGATTGCAGCCCTCTGCAGCCTCTGCCCTTCTTGGTTCTGCCGTTCTGCATGTGCCTGTGCCGCCATTACAGTCTGGAATATGCGTCTGGTGATACCAGCTGCTGCGCCCTGTACAGCAGGTGCATGTCTGCCAGAGGTCCTCCTACGAGCAGCACCAGCCACATGCCTGTGTGGCACATCACCAGTCATTACACTGGCAACATGGTGTGTAGGCGCACCTTCTGTAGCCACCACACATTCCTGCTCAATGCCAACAGATGCTGACTGTCCTTCCTCTATGGGCAATGGTGATGTGGTATGTGTTGGCATCATGACCGTGTGTGGGGATGAGAGGGACATAGGTGGGATGGTAACCAATGGCACAGCTTCTGCCCCTGACAACCCTGCCTGTATCTCATGCATATGGTCATCACCGCTAGTATCTGTGGGGACACTAACATCAGATGGACCGCAGGAGGGGAACGCACCTACACCACCTGTGAATACAAAGACATACTGTAAGGTACATTACACACACGCAGACCCACACACACACGCAGACACACAAGTACACACACACACATGCAGACCCACACACACATGCAGACACACACGTACACACACACACGCAGACACACACACACACGCAGACACACACACACGCAGACACACACACATGCAGACAAACACACACATGCCGACACACACACACACACACACACACACACACACACACACACACACACACACACACACACACACACACACGCAGACACACCATGCATGTGATATTGCAGATGGCATGCAGCATTCCCACACTACAGCACAGGGAATGCAGCCCAGACATTAATAGTGTTAGTATGCATACTGCCCTGGGGTGCACACTACATCAAGCAGGTGTCATATCAGTAGGCATGCAGTACACACAATCATGGTAGTTTGCATGCATCACCGTGATACACCATGTGGCCACAGACAGGTTAACAGTACACATGGCTGACGTTACCTTGACATGTAATCCGACATGTGCGGTAACATGTGGGCATGTGTGACAATGGTGTCCCGCCACATGCACCGCATCATAATGGGCTTCACAGTGCAGTGTTGTGCGACAGCCTACAGATAGAATGCATGTTTAGCAAATATGTCTGTGCAGGTGTGGTTAGTGTGAGCCATGTACATAGCTATACAGTGGGGAGTACAGGCACTGTGCCACTGCATGGCAACAGGACACATGTATGTTGCTGTGCGATGCATAACATGGACGCATTGCATTGCCATGACTGCAACACAGTCATGCTGTTCCACAGCACATATATGGTAGACATCGGTGGCACCTCTGGTGGCTGCAGACAGGCATTCCGGTTGTCTGTTGTACCACATCAAATGTACAGGTGGTCCACTACGGCTATGATCGCACTATGTGTGGACAATGTGCAACGGTGTCTATCCACATCAGACGTACTGTGTGGCAACATGCCTGTGGCTATCACCCATGGCCATGTGTGACTGGGTCCTGGACAATTGTGTGTGATGGGCATTGTGTACCCATTCCTGTGGTGTCCCATGTGACATACACCCATACATGTCGGATGTGTCACAATCCAGAGGGCTATGCAGACAGCAGTGTGGATGTTTGCTATGTCGGGTGTAAGTCATGTGATGGTGTGACAATATGAAATATATTAATGTACTTTCAGTTTTTTACCCTCATATCAAAGTATCATATTTTTATCTTTTCATCTTATTGCTTTATAAACAGATTTTATACGTAGACTACATATACATTTATTAAATCAAGTAGACTTGATTTTAAAAATAAAAGTATTTTTCTTAATATAGTTACATGCTACAATCTTCAAACATATAGCATTAGGCATATATCATCATCTTCTTTTGGCTGTTCCCATTAGGGGTCACCACAGCGGATCACCTGTTTCCATTTCTTCCTGTCCTCTGCATCTTGCTCTGTCACACCAACCACCTGCATGTCCTCTCTCACCACATCCATAAACCTTATCTTAGGCCTTCCTCTTTTCCTGTTACCTGGTAGCTTCATCCTTAGCATCTTTTTCCCAATATACTCCGCATCCCTTCTCAGCACATGTCCAAACCAACGTAATCTTGCCTCTCTAGCTTTGTCTCCAAACCTTCCAACCCGGGCTGATCCTCTAATATACTTATTCCTAATCCT
This sequence comes from Protopterus annectens, assembly GCF_019279795.1. Classification (NCBI taxonomy): domain Eukaryota; kingdom Metazoa; phylum Chordata; order Ceratodontiformes; family Protopteridae; genus Protopterus; species Protopterus annectens. Next base: position 1,951,603,139 of record NC_056726.1, read on the forward strand.
GTCCACCCTCGTCACACCCAGTGCAAATCTTAACATCTTTAACTCTGCCACATCCAGCTCAAACTCCTGCCTTTTTGCCAATGCCACTGTCTCCAACCCATATAACATAGCTGGTCTGACTACCCTCTTGTAGACCTTCCCTTTCACTCTTACCAGTACTCGTCTGTCACAAATCACTCCTGAAACTCTTCTCCACCCACTCCATCCTGCCTGTACTCTCTTCTTCACCTCTCTTCCACACTCACCGTTACTCTGAACTATTGAACCCAAGTATTTAAACTCATCCACCTTTGCCACCTCTACTCCTTGCATCCTCACCATTCCTCTATCCTCTCTCTCATTCACACACATATATTCTGTCTTAGTCCTGCTGACCTTCATTCCTCTTCTCTCTAGAGCGTATCTCCATCTCTCCAGGGTCTCCTCCACCTGTTCCCTACTCTCACTACAGATCACAATGTCATCTGCAAACATCATAGTCCATGGGGACTCCTGTCTGATCTCATCTGTCAACCTGTCCATCACCATTGCAAATAAGAAAGGGCTCAGAGCTGATCCTTGATGTAACCCCACCTCCACCTTAAATGCATCTGTCACTCCCACCGCAGACCTCACCACTGTCACACTACTCTCGTGCATATCCTGTACCACTCTTACATACTTCTCTGACACTCCTGACTTCCTCATACAATACCACAACTCCTCTCTAGGCACCCTGTCATATGCTTTCCCCAAGTCTACAAAAACACAATGCAACTCCTTCTGACATTCTCTGTACTTCTCCATCGACACTCTCAGAGCAAACATTGCATCTGTAGTGCTCTTTCCCGGCATGAAACCATACTGCTGATCACTAATCATCACCTCCCTTCTTAACCTAGCTTTCACTACTCTTTCCCATAACTTCATGCTGTGACTGATCAGTTTAATCCCTCTGTAGTTACTACAGTTCTGCACATCACCCTTATTCTTAAAAATCGGTACCAAAACACTTTTTCTCCATTCCTCAGGCATCGTCTCACTTTCCAAGATTTCATTAAACAATCTGGTTACAAACTCCACTGCCATTTCACCTAAACACCTCCATGCTTCCACAGGTATGTCATCTGGGCCAACAGCCTTTCCATTCTTCATTCTCTTCATAGCTATCCTTACTTCCTCCTTGCTAATCCATTGTACTTCATGATTCACTATCCCTACATCATCCAACCTTCTCTCTCTCTCATTCTCTTCATTCATCAACCCCTCAAAGTATTCTTTCCATCTCCTCAACTCACTCTCCTCGCTTCTGAGTATGTTTCCCTCATTATCCTTTATCATCTTTACCTGCTGCACATCTTTCCTAGCTCGGTCCCTCTGTCTAGCCAATTGGTACAGGTCCTTTTCTCCCTCCTTAGTGTCCAACCTTTCATACAACTCTTCATATGCCTTATCCTTAGCCTTCGCCACCTCCCTCTTTGCCATGCACCTCATCTCCTTATACTCCTGTCTACTTTCTTCATCTCTCTGACAATTCCACTTCTTCTTTGCCAACCTCTTTGCCTGTATACACTTCTGTACTTCCTCATTCCACCACCATGTCTCCTTGTCATCCTTCCTCTGTCCCGATGTGATACCAAGCACCTTCCTAGCCATCTCCCTTACTAGCTCTGCTGTAGTTACCCAGCTATTTGGTAACTCTTCACTGCCACCCAGTGCCTGCCTTAACTATATATATATATATATATATATATATATATATATATATATAGGTCTACTGTATATAATCGAAAACTCACTTTTTCTAAAATAAACAATAGATTCACGGTTACGTGAAAGTGCACTTAAGCAAAAGTGCACTTCCATGAACATCATTTCAACAAACCAATAAAGAACAGAGAAACATTGTTTTTGCAGGGGGGCAAGCCCCCCTGCACCCCACACCCCCCTACTTAAATATACCAACTCTGAGATCGCACTACAGTGGGGAAACATGTAAATTCCCTTTCCCCACTGCATTGTGCTTCTGCACCTGTGTTCCTTAATGGTTCATTGAACAGTACTTTGCGAAAGTGCACTTTTGCATAACCAAGGATCCACTGTTCGTTTTTGAACAAGTGGATTTTCGGTCTTTTACAGTAGACTCATATATATATATATATATATATATATATATATATATATATATCAAACAACAAAACTTCATAGGCATTTTGGAAATAAAACAGCAGCAGAACCGATAGTTTAGGGCTGGGCATTTGTTCTTTTATTGATTTAAGAACTTCAGAATAAAAAAGTAGTAGTGATGCAGTGTTTAAATAGAAGTTACAAATGCAGTAAATATAGTAAAAATGAGAGGAGACCAATCCAGTAATACCAATTAATGAGTCACAAATAACACATAAACCTAGTAACTAATGACATATCAAGAACAGGTGAAATGAAAGCATAAACATAGTAGCAAAATGTTGGCCAACGAGAATTCACATAAACCAGTAAGGTCAATTGCAGCAAGTGGGGTTCTATGTAATGAAACTTTATGAACTGTCATAGTGGAATAAGGAAACTTCTGTAATAATTACAAATATATAATGCACGTAACCTTAGTTCATAGAATCATGAAATAATAAGACCGTAAATATGAAAAACTCCCTTACATTGTTCATACTTCATCAAAGATAGAGTAACATAAAGAAATGTGGTAAAATTAACAAAATTCAAATGGTAAACAGTATAATTAGAATGCAACACATAGCACACAGTGAAAACAGTAAGAAGTAATTATCTTAGGTTTTTAAAAAATGGAAAACTGTCATGTTCATAAAAAGGAAAGAGAAATCTGCAACTAAATGGATTGGTAGTAGTGAATGTAACATAATAAATGTGCATTAATATCCAGTAATCGGAATATCTGCTGTAAATAACCATTTTTCCTTAATAAAAAAACAAGTACCCCATAAAATATATCCATTATATGCGGAGTAGATAAATACAAGTGAAATTGTCAATTAATATACAATCTTCCAATCACAAGTCCCGATTTAAAATAATAACCAATGAATTAATAGTAAAGGGTGATCCTATCACCAGGCAAAGTATTGAATAAAAGCCAAGGAAAGCAAATACCAATCAACAATCCATAAATGAAGTATAAGCCAATAAAATGAATGTCCAATTAAAAGCAAATATAGGAAATATGAGCCAATAAAAAGTATGTCCAATCATAATCTGAAACTCCAGAAAATCACCAATAAAACCACACCAGATCTGTTACAAGACAAAGAAAATACAGACAGGTGGACTAATGCTGGAGAACAGAAAACCAACTGCATTAAGAAACTGATTTAATATACTGCTTTAAAAAGTGGAATGTAACCAAGCAGTGCAAACAACAAAAAATGTCTGGTATAAAAGCAGAAGTAATATTAATTGTAAAGTGTTCAAAGATTTATATCTTCTAAATCAGAACACAGTAGTAATTACAAATACCAGTAGTAAGTCCGTAAGGAATATTATCCAATGAACTATATGGCCAACCATAAGACAGTATAGAAAATGAGAGCCAATAAAAATATGTATATCATAAGAAAGTGTAAAAAATGTGAGCCAATAAAAAATATCTCCAATCCAAAACTAAAACCACAGAGATTAACCAATAGAAAAACTGTACATCTGTACACTTAGCAAAGCCACCCTAGAAACTGTAAAAGTAAATACTATGGTAAACCACTGTGAAATACACCAATGAAAACAGCAAAATATTCTGCTAAGTAACAGAAAACCAAAAAAGCCTTCAAGCAATACCAGTAAAAAAGAAAAAAAGAAACAAGCAGTAGTACATAATCCATACTTCATCGTAAATACATTCTAAGCGGTGAAGCAAGAAAACATTGAAATAAGTGTATATCTATATGAAAAAACCTTTTAACAATTGAACAATCTTGAGAGAAAGGTGTAGTGAATTAGTTTTGCCAACGTAACACACATTTTAAATTCAGAGTCATTTAAACCAGGTGAAGATTCAGCTCCTAAAAGGAGCTGGCACCTAAGTTCCTTTACTTCCAGCAATGCAGAGTAATTGCCAAAAAACAATTCTACCTGTTCTAAAATAAGGAACTGGAATTTTAAGAAGTTTGAGCAGGAAGCCGCATGTCAAACTAAACCATTATGTAAGTTGTTAGCTGTTATTCCTCCGCAATGCTCTTTTATGCTGTCTTAGAGTTTACCGCACATCTTCTCTATGTAGAAATAATGGCATGTTGTGCATATTGCTATATAGACTATATTAGTCGTGTTATAGTCATAATAGTTAGCAAAGGTCACAACAAAATGGTATGTTTAGAAATGTAGTTAATACCTGTATAATATACTAACAGCAAGGACATCTACCACATTAAAACATGCCAGCAGGATCTAAGACATTGTGGACATTGTCAATTAGAAAAGGACAGTCTCTATTTTCAAATGAACTTCACAATGTTTTGTCTGTTTGTAAGAAAACATCGGCTGACTGTTAAGTTATCTTGAGAGTGCATCAGAGCTTCAAATTATGTTCCAGTTATTGGTTACAATGTTCCTGATAGCACGCATATTTCGGCTAATAGGAATGGGGAAACTCAGCATTCTATCCTCTGCAGTAGTGGTACATTCCTTTTTCGGAGTAAAATCAAATTTAAGAATGGGCTGGTACTTAATATACCATGCTGTTGCAATCTCAGTAGCAACATTAAACACCAATTCCTTCGGGTAATGTTTTTGTAAAAATAACTTACATAAGTAGTCAAATTCTTTCTGAAAAAGTATGTCATCGCTCACCAATCTAGACAGCCTGATGAAGTGGCCCTTTAGCACAATACTCTTCATGTAGAATGGGTGCTGACTATTAAAGTCCAAAAAGTTATTTCTATATGTGTCCTTTCTGTGAATGTTTGACACTAAGCAATTATTCACCATGGTAATGGATGTGTCTAGGAAGGAGACAGTGTGTCCACACCCCGATTTAACAAATTTAAGAAAAGCAATACTTTCTTCCATAGTATGAATAAAGGTGTCAAGCTGAGGAATGGACCCTGTCCATGCAAAAAAAGATATCATTAATGCAGTGGTGGTACAATCGTGTGTATTTGTATCCTGGTAAATTACTTAAAGTCTCCTGTTCCCAAATGGCAAGTAAAAGATTTGCATATGCTAAGGCCATCTTAGACCCCATAGCAACACCTTTAATTTGCTGAAATATTTGGCCATTAAAATGGAAAAAATTATTACATAAAACAGTGTCAATTAGAGCAGTCAGAGTTATAATTCTAGTATTGTGAAAGTTGGCATATTTTGCTAAGTATAAGCTCACATGTTCCATCCCTCCCAAATGTGGAATATTATAGCAATAACCCACGCCTGGGTGTGGGTAATGAGGGATTTACCCACGGTTGGCGTGGTTTGGTCCCAAGGGCGAAGCCCGAGGGACCAAACAAAGACAACCATGGGTAAATCCGGCATTACCCACACCCAAAAGTGGGTTATTGCTATTATACTATGACATTATTTAAGAAAATAAATAATTACTTTTCTTAAATAATGGCATTGTATAATACCTCTTTGCTGCCCTTCGCGGCTGTCTGGTATCAGCGGCAGTTCTGATGTACTGCATGCCTCGCCAGTACATCAGAGCTGTGGCCAAAAGCAATGGAGAAAGCAAGATCTCCGTTGCTTTTTACTGTTTCGCTATGTTAAATGGGTTTAACATAGTGAGACAGCTTTAAAATAAACAGCGGAGATGTCCGTTGCTTATTTTAAAACTGTCTCGCTATGTTAAACCCATTTAACTAATAAAAAGCAATGGAGATCTTGCTTTCAATTAACACAAACCTGGCTGTCTTGGTATGTTAAATGGATTTAACATAACCAGACAGCTCTAAAATAAGCAGCGGAGATCTCCGTTGCTTATTTTAAAGCTGTCTCGCTATGTTAAACCCATTTAACATAGCGAGACAGGTTTAAAAAAAAAAGCAACGGAGAAAGCAAGATCTCTGTTGCTTTTTACACACTGTGTCGCTATGTTAAAGGAGTTTAACATAGCAAGACAGCTTTAAAAAAAGCAATGGAGATCTCCGTTGCTTTTTTTAAACCTGTGTCGCTATGTTAAACTCTTTTAAGATAGCGAGAGAGTGTTTTAAAAAAGACTTATACTAATGGAAAAAGTCCGGGCGACCGGACCTTTTTCCATTAGTATAAGTCGATTTACAACGTGCACGCTGGCCAATCAGCTTGCACGTTTTGGAATATTAATGGGGGGTCATGGTATAATTGTATATAATGAAGTAACATCCAAAGTGACAAAAAAGCATTTTGTAACATCTAGTTGTGCCTCAAATAACACATTCAAGAAACCCCATGAATCTGTAATGTAAAAAGGTGTGTGTGCTGTGTCACAGAATAACACATCCTGCAATAAGACATTTAAAACATTTTGTCTGATATATTATCAAAATCTAGCAACTAAGATGGTTGTTTCATCTTTGCCTGAATTTATAGAAGTAAATATATCTGCTTGCACCTTGCTCTAAAAGCAGTCTCTTAACTGTAACTGCTATTAGCTAAACCTTTAAAACTACATAATAGCTCCTGGCCCCATTCCCATTAGCTATATACCTTTTTGTAAGCAAACTTTTCTTGCAACATTGCTGGACATGCACACTGACAAACGATCCTTAGAGAAACAGATACAGTACAAAATATATGTAATTACACAATGTTATTGGAAGCAAGATCCTCACACAAAAGTATTCAAAATAATCATATTGTCAGTAAAGTAAACATTATATCTATCTCACATAATACTGACCCAACACATAGACTAGTCTATGCTGAGGCACTTAAAAGCAACCTTCCTAAATTCCAAAGACCTCCTATACATTCATGCTACAAAAAGAATCCTCAGCAACCTCTAAAGCACTCCACCCAAAAAAAACCCATCCAATACAACACATACAGCCACACCCTTTGGAGTCTCAACTACAAAGCCCATATGGCAAGCCAACTCACTTCCCAAAATTGTAGTCATAGGAGACTTCATTGTGAGGCATACAGATGTTCTACTCACCAGGTTAAATAAAGAAAAAGTCGCAGTCAACAGTCTATTAGGGGACAGGATCTGCCAAATCTCCCATGCTCTCAAGTCATTAGACCACAAATACCACTATGATTCAGTCCTAGTCCATGAGGGTGTAAATGACCTGAGAGGTGCCTTCCTAGCTTTTATGAAGAGAGACATTGTGGAGCTTTCAAACTATGTGTCCCAGTCTGGTATGTGCCTAACATTGAGCAGCATACTACCTTCACCAAGGATGATGCCACAATATTAACATAAGATGGTTGACTTTAATAATTGGCTTAGTTAATGATGTCATTCCAAGAGGGGTACAATATTTGTCAGCATGGCAGGATATGGTCAACAGACCACATTGCTTTGCTAAGAATGGTCTGCAGGCAATGCAGGTGTTGCACATCATCACACAGATCATACAATACACAAACTATCGCCACAGTACTGTTGGTAGCAGTTACCTGTGCTTAGCTTATGGAACTGCATGATTTATGACAGATATTGCTCCAAGGTCAGAAAAATACTTGGAATAATGGTGGTGTGCTGTAGATCACCCCAAGGCTCATCTGTGGTGGGTATATGCACATCAGAAACAGTGCATCTTATGGATGCCATGTGGGTTGAGGACTCCTGTGTAGCCTAGGTGATGCTCAAAATTACAGGATATCTGCAAAATGCTGGTGAGACTGGGATTCAGCTAGTAATTCTACAGACTCCTAATGTGTGGCAAATGTGTGGCATTCTCTCATGTTAGTGCTGCTGGCTGTGTCATCAGATTGTACTATGTGCATTCTGCCACAGATGACCTGCTGAATGTCAGGCATGTGATGTTCCTTTGTACAGGACCCTTGACCAGTAGAACTTTTAAAGGCATAAATACAAGATACCTGTAGAAGCACTCAAACATATGTCTAAACTCACATCCTGTAGCAAGCATACTGACAGATGGCAAAATATGAGAAAAGCATATGGGCACAATCATTCCTTGTTATGCAGGACATTGTAGTTGCAGTCTGGAGGTTCCTGCAGGGAAGTTAATTAAAAGCTTCTTGCTGAATAAGTCCTGCCACACATGCGATGCATTGTACAATATGAACAGGCAATAGCTATTACTGACCTGGTGTATCCCCTATTTAAACTTGTATAGTCATTGTCAGCACATCTCCCACATGCAAGCCACCCCCACGTATGAGGGTCTGCTCATCCTCAACAGACAAGGACATCAGGAAGTCCTCCACCTCTGTGAGCCATTTCTGTACCGTGGTCCACCTCTTGTGGTGGTCATGTCCTTGTGAATGTCACAAGCTTTGTTCTTGGTGTGTAGTATCATACTGGTTACTCTTTGAAACACATATTGCAGAGACCTATTATGGCTACTCACAGCACTAATGTACTGCACCACTTCATGCCACATCTGGTCCTAATAAACCTTGCCTGTTTTACCTTTGCCCAGGATGTGCATGCCATTTGTGTGGAGAACTTACAGTAACACCACATTCTCTTGGATGGTGTACTTTTCCAGCAACTGCCTCTATCATGGACTTATGGCAAGATCTGCACACCTGTATATTACATATGCTGGTCAGTGTGTATGCATGGTCTGTGCATGTCTTGTATGTAAGTGGTTTGCTTCTCTCTCTGATCTGGCTACTAGCTAGCTTTTCCCTTTAATATTGTGACCATCTCCCTTTCCTGTACAAACTATAGCAAAGGGCACATTGTCACAGCACCCCTTCCAGCATGATACATTGACCCTTGTACAACACGTTCCCCCCTAAATACATTGCCATGTTTCACCCTAAGTATAGAGGCCAACATGTCACATGTGACATGTTCTTTCCTAGGTGCACACAGTCCACAAATTGCCTTTCCACAGCTGGATATGGTTGTATCATGCCATTGTGTTGTGATTCCCACCCATATACACCACTTCTTGTATGTTTTTTTTTTTGCTGCCATCCACCATGAATGTAGAGTGTATTGTAGGATTATATTATCAAGTAGTTGTTGTGCAATTATCAAACATTTAGCCTTTTTATAGTCCATTTTTTAACACAACTTCAGTTCTGATGAAGTCCCTCAAAGTTTGGGATGAAAGCGCTTAAATTTTGAATTCGTACTGAATTGCATTGGATTTATACTGCCTTTTACTAAGGTTTTATTTGTTGGTCAATAAATAATTTAAGTTTTTATCCAGATATTGTCTTGGGACACCAGGCTGTTTCTTTCTACTAATTTTTGCCTTTGTTTAACATGTAGTGTATATTACCAAGCATCTTGTCTTTCCTCAGTATGCTCATCTCAAAGATCAAAGCATTATTTTGTAATGTCCTTATTCCACATTTATTCATTTTAAAGCATTCTTGTGCAGATTGGTACTGATGCTATAAATCCTGCCAATAAAGGCTTCTTAGCAATGCAGTTATGTTAAATAAAAAATTTAGTGCAGCTGAACTCTGAACTACCACCATTATGCAAAGAGCTGTTCACAAGACTGGGACTACCAAGCTTGTCCCAGAGCTAGGGACACATGTACACAGTATGCTAGTGCATGGAGCCTGTGTTACTTGTAGCATCTGTCTCTGCTATACAGAGGTGTTTGGTAGTGCCCTTTTGTTGCACTATGGTGCTATCATATGATACTGAAACTACATCTATATGCACAGAGCTACAATTTTGCTCCTCAAATGGATCTGACTGAGTGGCTATGGCTGCTTCAGGTGCTGGAAATACCAAGGCTCCTGCATGATTGCTGAGTGTGAGTAAGATTTTCTTGTTCTTCCTCCACAGGGGCTTTGAGGAGCATCTGCTTGGCTATAATTATGACCCGTTGCACAATATGGATGTCTAGCATGAACTTATCTGGATGGTGAGTGAAGCCACTACAATCTCCCATTCTGGTGAGTACTGCAGGCTTCAGTACAGTGACCTGTGGTGGCACCACAGTGATGTGCTTTGAAATTGGGGCAGAAGAAAGGAACAAGAGACAATCTTTTACTGTAAGCATTTATGTATGTATAATTCCTCTCAATTGTCTAGAGTTTTACAGAATATCTTGATTTCTGCCTCATATTTTGATCTGTTCCTCATAAAATATGTGTTTTTCTGGCAAATCACTGAGGATTAGGGTCACTAAATATTGACATACATTTGAGTTTAAGACTTCCTAGCCTTTGGGAAAAAAGATGCTAACACAAATCCTGTTATTTAGCAACTGTCTAAGTTTATAAGAGCAATATTTAAAATCTGCCCCTGTTTTTGGACATTTTCCCCTTTTATTTTAAGCTTTATCCAGATTTCTTGAACTAAAAATTTGAGAGGTATGATGTGTATGTATGTATGTATGTATGTATGGTATATATTTATTTTCTCTGTTCTGTTAGCAAATCTTCTAGTTTATTAAGGTATTCATATTTTGTTTTCCATAGGTTGAGGAGACACTTGCCAACAAGGAGGGATGTCTCAGGAGATAAGAGTACCCCTTCTGCAAGTTATTTTTAATATATGTGTGTACTAAGTAAATATCAAGCAAACAAAAACACTAATGACATTATATTCAAACAACTCCATCATTTTATTCAAGAAAAGGAATGCACAAACTACTGAATTATAAGTTATCAATGCCTAGCAAATACCCACTAAACCACTTCTAACTCATCCGTATCCTTGGAGGTTTAATGGATACCAATAACGTCTTGCTATAACATTAATTTAAAGACAAAACAACAAGCCCAATGCAATGTCTTCTTTAGAACCTAAATGATTAACTGTCCTGCAAAAGACTGATGAAAATGGCCATTACTGGGAAGTCCAGTTAATCATGACATTACAAAGGAGCTTCAGCTTCTTCATTAGAAGCCAGAACTCTTCTTGAAAATTCATTAAGCATCATTAGGAGCAGAAAAGAGTTAGATGTTGCCTTATTTTTGACACACATACAGCCTGACAGGAAAAAAGTATGGGGTATTTCCAGAGTCCTTTAATATCACCTTACAGTAATAAACCATTTCTTTTTCTTCTTCTGACATGCTTCATAAAGAAAGTTCTGGATACAAAGAAGTGCTTAGCCCTTGAAGTATTACTGAGTTCTTCCTTTTACCTGTTTTGCTATGAGTATTAGCAGATTCCACTTGCTAATCTATCACAGATGGATATTTTTTTACAAATGTCAGTGAGATGATATGTAATCTAAATGCTCAGCATAAAGTATTAACATCCATATCTTATATCCCACCTACTTCTGGGAGCCTTCATTAAAAAATAAAAAAATAAAAAAGTAATGCTTCAATTGTTCCTCTGTTGGGGACTTTAGAATGCTCTGGTAGATGTATATATGTTATATGATAAAACTAATAACCAAAGGTATAATGTATCAATAAAGGAAGCTGGTGCTTATAAATGAATGAATGAACATGAAGAAAATTTGTGAATTAGAATTTATTAGTATTGAACACTTTCATCTTTGCCTGAGACTTCATCAGAATAAAATCATCAAGTGCTCACAGTCATATACTAAAAAAAAATGACCTGTTATTCAATTTTCTAACAATTAAAATTAATTGAATTAATTGTGTCTGCTGAATACACACTGGAGCTTCCAGTATTAATAGCTAAATTTAAACCATTGTTTAAGTGAACTACGATGCATATAGTAAATAAATAAAAATTCACCACTACATATAAAAACATCATGATGCAATTAAAACAAACTATCCCTTATAAATAATAAAAGTAGTTAAAACTTCCGGAAAAAACAGTCAAGTAAATCAATGCTTCACAAATTTTCAGCCCTTGATTTCAAAACAGGTTTGATTGAAATAGTTTTGTTCAACCCAGGTGGTACACTGGCATTAAGTTTAAGTTGCCAAAGAAGCTCCCAAAATCCAAATTGGTTTTCCCAGTAACTACACCAGGGTCAATAGTAATCTTCTAGTAAAGACAGAGCCAGCATACTGTGTACGAAATCATTTAATGAATAAAATAAACAGACCGGTTTCGGCCGGAATAATATCACAGCCTTCCTCAGTGCAAATAAGACAAAATGAAATTAAATTCAACAATAAATACATGCTTCTAGAGGCTGATTGGTCCATCTAAAATTGTTCATTCAAACCAGGAGGGAACAACCCTCCCAGTTTCACAATCCACTTTTTCTCTTTATTGTTTAAAATGGAATGCCATCCAATTTTATTGGACTTATTGCCCTTTACAATGTCAATAATCAGGAATGAGAACCTAGCAGTTGGATGTATCAAATGATGTTTATAAAGTGCATTTGAAAGTTTTTTATTTTTAATATTGCTTATGTGTTCTAAAATTCTTATTCTAAATGGGCGAGAGGTCTGACCAATGTAAAAAGAACCACAGGTACATGTAGCTTGATATACTAACCAATCAGTACTACAGTTGGCAAAGAAATTAATATCATAAACTAAAGAACTGTTGCGACTAGAAAATTGTTTAGATTTTACCATCTTATCACAGTGGATACAATGTCCACATGGATAGCAGCCAACTAATGGGTCTTCCATAATGGTAGTTTGTATATATTGGGAAGGTTGGTATATAGACCCATGTTTATAGTGATTGAAACAAGAAGCAAGGTTTTTACCTTTACGGTATGAGAATAAACAACTTTCAGGTATAATCTGAGATAATTCTTCATCGTATTGTAAGATATTCCAGTGTCTCCTAACACTTTCAGTCAAGTTCACCGTGTTCCTAGCATATGTTGTGACCAACCTAATAGGTTGCTTTGTTTTGGCATTATGATCCTTGTACTTCAAAAATTCTTCCCTATTGGTTGAATTGACCAAATTGCTTGCCTGCAACACATAACCCATGCCATAGCCCCTGGCTTTAAATCTACCAGTAAGATCCTTCCTATGATTCTGAAAAGAAGAATCATCTGAACAAATTCGTTTCATTCTAATAAATTGTGATTTGGGGATGTTGCGGGCTATGTGTGGAGGATGAAAACTAGATGCATGGAGTATGGTATTATATTGGGGATATTTTCTGAACACTTCAGTGCCCAGCGTGTGATCTGATAATCTATTAATATTTACATCCAAAAATGTAATACTATTAAGATCATAATGGATGGTAAATTGCAATCCCCAAGGATTCCTATTTAGGTAGACTAAAAATTCATGTAACATATTGACCTCTCCTGTCCATACCATCCAACAATCATCCAGGAAACATCTCCAAATGTCAATATATTCTAAATAAATGTTAGTACCAGGGTCATAAATAAGCTGTTTTTCAACAAAAGCCATGAACAAATCAGCATATATGGGGGCAAAAGAAGCCCCCATTGCTGTACCCTTTGTTTGTAAATAACATGTATCTTGATAAAAAAATACATTACTGCTGAGAACATGAAATGCTAGCTGTACCAAGAAAGAATTGAAATCAGAATCATATAAATTGGCCACCTCCAACCAATATGTAAGTGCCTCCAAACCAGATTCATGGGGAATGTTGGTATATAAGGCGCACACATCAAGTGTGCACATCAACCAGTCTGGTTCCAACTGACTCTCTGAAATAATTTGCAGGAAGTTAGTGGTATCCTGTAATCGAGACCGAACAAGATGGAGGAGGGGCTTAAGATATTTGGTCAGATAAAGAGATAGTGGTTCCGTGATGTAACCTTTGCCCGAAACAATCGGTCTGCCTGGTGGATGTATGGGATTTTTGTGGATTTTTGGCAAAAAATAGATATATTGGTTAGCCGGGTCCTGAACCATCAATTGGTGCATGATGTCATTGGTTATAATTACTTCATCCCTGGCCCGAACCAAAAATTCATCAATTGATTTTTTGAAACGATGGATAGGATTTATAGGCATTTCAAAATAGTATCTGCCATCAGATAAATGCCTTTTAGCTTCCTGATCATAATCTTTCCAATTCAACACAACCACAGCTCCACCTTTGTCAGCTGAAATAATGAAAATATTTTTGTTGTTTTGTAGTTCCAGAATAGCTTGTTTTTCATGAAGAGTTACATTATTTGATTTATACTGTGTCTCAGACCTAGAAAAGTGCAGATCTTTGAGAACGCTATTCTGGAACTGATGTACCAAAGGATGCATAGGTGGAGTGAAGGAAGATTTATGATATATAAACTTATCATCCATATCATCATTATCATTATTGCCAAAGAACAATCTTAAGTTCAAAATTCTACAAAAAGACAACAAATCCTGAGCAAACAATTCCTCAGACACCATGAATCCCGGAATAAAAGTCAAACCTTTATTAAGCACAGATAAATGGGCCGGAGATAGTACAAAGTCAGATAAATTTAAAACATTCTTACTTTGATCTTCCACTAATTCTGTATGACCATTTTCAACAGACTCTGAATATTGTCTATACCTTTTGTGTTTGCGTCCCCCCCGCTTGTACCTGGGCCTAAAGGGACAGATAATATAGTCCTTTTGGGTGAAGGTGAACTTGGTACTGATTGTAACTCATTATCTGTACAAGAAGAGAAGTCCTCAGTTGAGGAGCCAGTGTCATGACCAAATTTTCTTAAAATGGAATGTGGTCGCTTTCTCTTAGAGGTTTTAGACAATGTGGGTGTGAATCTCACATGTTTGGAATTATTTGAAAAGGGATTACCCTGCTGATAGTCACCTTGATCCCTCTTGGATTTCTTAATTTTTCTGCTTTTAAGCTGTTGTTCTAAATTATTTAGATCTGTGGCTACTTTATTAAGGTGTTGATTAAAATAAGGTTCACCTTCATAAGGTTTCATGTCATTCACCATTTTGGCCACCACATCAATTTCTTTGTCAATTATTCAGTCATAATACTTAGAAAGAGTTTCCACAAAGGACATACTGGCCTGCTGCTGTATCTGTGACCATTGATCACTGAGCTCCGAATCTACCGTCCCCACATGAGGTTGTATGCATACTCTCAGGCCCCAAGGGGTTATACCTTTGACAATGTATGCCTTGAACAATTTAGAATGCCAAATGTTGGCTCTGAGAGTACAAAGCTGTTTAGATAAGCCTTCAAAAGCTAAAATACAAGCAGATTCCAAATTAGATGCATCATCAACCATATTGTTGGCTTGAGAGGGAGCTCCAAGCCCAAATGCCCGAAGATCTTCCCTATCAGCTGATAGCCCTATTATTAAACTCGAAAGATCCATAGCTGAAACTATATTTATTCAAAAAGGTATAAATTGAATAAATACCAAAAGTAGTAGCTGACAATAATAGCCACAACAACTATGCCAGCAAAAATGAAAATACAATCATATATATTATATTATTTAACGGCGGTAGGAGGAACAATAACAGCCCAAATATACATAAAAGGAAGAATTAACATATCATTCAAGAACCTAGCTGTGTCCCAACCTACTCAAACCACCATTTGCCTCTCTGAATTCCTATTTGTAACAAAAAACAAGTGGTTCCACTGCAACCACTAAAAATGAAACTCTGGACCACGGAACAAAAGTGATCTCATGAAAAAAATATATATACAGCAGCAAGGCCAGGTAGTTTCACAATATTTTGGTGTTATGACCAAAAGATGA
Source organism: Protopterus annectens (assembly GCF_019279795.1). Lineage (NCBI taxonomy): Eukaryota > Metazoa > Chordata > Ceratodontiformes > Protopteridae > Protopterus > Protopterus annectens. The sequence continues at coordinate 1,951,618,786 of NC_056726.1, forward strand.
AATGATCAAAAAACTTATTCTTTATCTGTAGGACCAAAAATTGTATGTGTTGGCTCGTATGCCAATGTTGCCAACAACAAATACAATATATAAAAATGAACTTGTAATGTGTCTCATCTATCTAGATTGATGTAACCAAAGGCAACTAAATAATAAGTATAAATTGCAGAACCGTATATCAATCAAACCCTAGATCGTAACCTATATTTTGTACTAAAAGAAAAGAAAGGGTAGTGTGTATCAATCATGCAATGTCTCATCCATTGGAAAATATTTACAATGTTCGATATGCAAAATTTTAAAGTTAGAGTGTTAAATAGGTTCCTGAAACAGAAATCAAATATTCAACAACTGTATAGAAATTCTAACTATCCATTGTAAAGATAATGATATCCCTATAAACAAAGTACAAATATCACAAAGAAAAAAATTTTTCTCCACATAATGTCGCCAAATAATCGAAAGTTCCACAATGCCTTGTGATTGTAGTAACAAAAAGAAAAGGGAGCCCATCAATTTAAAGAAAGGCTGACATACTGAAAAGAGTCCATATAGTGCATACATATATTCCAAATGGATCTCAAATGTCACATACGCTTGCTTCAATTGAACCCAAGTCTGTAATGACGTTGCAAAACACCAAATGGCTGAAGCTTCCAATGCTCGACGAATGCAATCGCACACATCACCAAATAATAAGCCAATTAAAACTATGCTTCATGAGAAGATCTTCCCAAATAAATGTCCCAACTGTAAATGATTCCAATAGAATCTTGATTGTCCATTATATGAATACTGTCCCAATGAAAAAGATGCCACTCTGTGTACAATCGCCAAAATAAAAAAGAATTATAACAGTACCTTGTGTTCCCGAACAGCAATGAGGCCCATCAATTCAAAAAAGTACAAGCCTCTGATATTGCATGAGTATGTCCGTAAGAGATTGTATACACATGCTTGAAATAATCCACAATGTCCGAGAATTATTTGGAAACCCAAAATATCAGAAGCTTGCAATATGCAACAGCTCCAGTTGAACACATCACTCAAATAGTGAAACGCTTATACTGCACCGTACAGACAATAATGATTCCACCAAATAGGTTCGCATTACGAAGCTTGGTCATCTGCCATACTGGAAAACAGCGTGTTGGAAGCTAACGCCTCGCATATCTGAAGCTTTTTGTTGTGTTTTTGAGCCGTGCATTTGCCCTACGTGCAGGAGTGTCGTTTTGATCAATAGTAATCTTGTCAAGAATGCCAAAAGTAAAACCTTCAAATTTGGAATATCGGCAAGAATGTTTATATAGAGCACTAACTTTGCTTTTAGGTTTAATGTTGTGGTTCTGCTCGCAAATTCCTTTCCTTAGTGCCCTCTCTGTCTTTCCTATGTAAAACGATGGCATGTATTACATTTGGCTAAGCAATCTCTGCCTGTAGTTGAGCAGTGCCCATTAATAAATCTGATACTGTTGTAATTTATGAATAGTTGTTCAGACTGAACAATGTATTTGCACTGTTTACAGTTTCCGCATTTCCCTGTTCTTGCATAGGTAATACTCTTTTTTTTCATTACCTTGTGTTCAAAAAAAACTTTAAAAATTCTTTGAAACTTTGCTAACTATTTTGTGTTGACTCCCTACTTCTGTGTATATGTTAGGGTTAGATCTGAGATTCTTCTCAATAATGTATCTAATGTCATAAAATTCATTACTAAATTCCAATACCATAACTGTTCCAAAGGTAGAGGTGGTGTCATCACCCTGTTTACTTAGGCCTATGCCCAAAATTGGCTTACATTTTAGTTCCCTACTTTCCACAACTTCACTTACCACCTTCTCAATCATACGTCTTGGGTAACACCTGTAGTAAAACATAGTTTTTAATATGTTGATTTCCTCCAAAAATGTGTCCAAGTCTGAAATCATTCTAGCCAGCTTGATGGCTTGCTCTCTAACCAAACAGACCTTCTGGTGATATGGATATGAACTTGAATAGTGTAAATAGGTGTTACTATAAGTAGGTTTTCTATAAATACTAGACTTGAATCCCTGATCTGCTTTGAAAATTGCAGTATCTAAGTAATCAATTTGAGAATTGTTAAATGAATAAGTAAATCTTAGAAATCCTGTTGTAGTATTGAGATACTCAATAAAACTAGTGATATATTCTTCTGGACCAGACCATAAAATAAAAGTATCATCAAGGTAGCATAGGTATATTTTACAAAATTTGAAATCTGGACCGACCATAAAATAAAAATATAATCAAGGTAGACAGGTATATTTTACAAAATTTGAAATCTGGACTGACTATAAAATATAAGTATCACCGCGTAGGTATATTTTACAAAATTTGAAATCTGGACCATCAATAAAATAAAAATATCATCAAGGTAGCATAGGTATATTTTACAAAATTTGAAAAATTCACACTGAAATGCATGTAGAACTTCCCATGCATATAAAACAACACTGGCAAACATAGGAGCACATGCTGAACCCATTGCTATGCCAGAAACTTATTTAAAGAGTTTGCCCTTGAAATATATAAAATTGCTTTCTAGCACAATCAGAGTAGAGTGCTCAACTAGTTTGGTTATCAGTGTTTAAAAATTGCAGCTTTAAAAGCCCCTCATGGAATAACTCCATGCCTTCCTCAAAAGGCGTACTAGAAAAAAGTTAAACAATGTCATCTGTCAGAAACCCAATATTACTCTCCCAGAAATTGCTTTTAAGCCTCACCATGAGTCTTTTAGAGGTGGCTGTCCACAGATAATGGTGGTTTTAACAGCCAATCCATAAGTATTCCAATGGTATGGGTTTGGACTTGTGTGCTGATACAATAGGCCTAAAGGAGGATTTAATATACTTCTGTGTACCTTGGGTATGACAAAAATTGTAGGAATGATGGGGTTGTCTTTCTTTAAAAAAAATTATATGTATCAATATAGAATAATGTCAAAAAGTTTGTCACTTCCTCAAAGATGTACTATCTTTTCCCAAAGATGGGGTGAAGAACTAGTTATCCAGCTCAGCCTTATTTTTTATATGATTTGATCTTCAGAGATTACAAATCTCTATTCTTCCTGTGCAGCTTAGATGTATATCAGACTTCTTGTTTTTCTCTTTCAGGCTGTCTGGCAGAGTGTTCCATAAAGGAGTCTGGTCTCCACGCTGCAGTATTGTTTCACATGTAACTTTTAAGCCACTTAATGTTCATATCCTCCCAGAACTCTTTTCAGTTTTCTTGTGTGTTATTCTGCCAAATACAGTGGTTTTCTGCTGGATATAGATTTTAAATAACATAAAGGCCAGTCACATATCTTCATGAAAAAAATTGTTAACATTATTTTTATCACACTGTCCTGTTATAACACATTCACTTGAGTCAAAGTTCAACAGTTCCCCCATAAAGGAATTTACATTTTTCACATCAGTTTATGTGTGCGTCTGTGTGTGTGTGTGTGTATATATATATATATATATATATATATATATATATAATTTGTTATGATATTGCATAATGAAAAACAAAGGCTGACTTGGATAGTTTCTTTAGCAATATCAAATTATAATCTATTAATTCTGTTCTAATTCTTCTGTTTAGCTTATTCAGCATTATCAAACCTTATTTTTGTTCACACAGTGGATGACGGACTGTTTTGTCTTATGCAAATAACCTTGTATTCTTCCATACAGGCAGCTGCTCAGCAGAAATATGTTGCGACCTGCTAAAAGTCTTCAGCAGCCTTAAAATTGGATTTAGTAACTTCAACTGGGGTTTATATCCCCCCACCAAAAAAGAAAAAAGGTTATCTTAGACAAAGCAACATCTCAGAGCAACTCCCAGAAATTCACTTGTCAACAGAAGTTTAGACATAAAATACATGGGTAAATGAGTGCACCAAGAACTGTTCCCAAAAGTATCAGGTAGGTGCCATAATCTAAGGATTCATTCCAAAGCAGGACTATTAAATATGTTGAAATTAGAATTAAGAATGAACTTTGCAAAATGCCTACATCTTTATATGACCACCTATGGGACTTCTGTCTAACCAACACCATCTTGAACAAACTGGATATAGCTGGAGAGCCTTTACTAACACAGAACAGGATTTAGCATCAGATCCCATTCATACTCTAACAGCTGCACCATACTGTCTGTACTAAACTTGACACTGCTAGTGGATTAATGACTGAAGTCAGACATGCATTCCTCAGCAAAGTATGCTTCAGACCTTCCGCTGTTTGGCTGACAGAGCAGATGAAATCACTATCAGTAACTGAATGTTCTCACATAGAAATACTTGGCAGATATCTTGTCACCATCATGACATCAAATTTTATTAATCTATACTACAATAAGTATTCAGTGCAACCTCTGTGCTCTTATATGGAGTATTAAAACCCTCCATGTTTTAGCTTCACTTTATTTGAACTTAAACTGAAATACAGTTTAAATATGCGGATTCCCCTGTAAAGTATACATTTCTGTTGCATTAACAGGTCTTATATGGAAGAGAGACATCACTGATGAACCCATTATTGCACTGTTAACAAATTAAAATATAAAGTAACAAACACTTTTTTGAGTATAGACTTAAATACACAAGACAGAGGCAAAAATCAAATTGCTTTGACAGTAGTAGCTAAAATGCAATCATGTTTGCAATTAATAGGCAAATTACAAAAAGAATAGAATAAATTTATAGAACAGAATGACTGTTTCACAGTGGGTGCAATGAACACATTAACTTTGTTAAGCATTTTGAAATGCAATTGACTACAACTAAATGATGACAGCAGAAATGATAAATCAGTGGAGACTGGTGATATGGAATTAGTGATTAGAGAGAACAATAATGACAAATGAAAAGCTGTTATGCCATGGTATGACAGAGGCAAGTAACTCACTGTCCTCCACATTTTTGGGTTGAGGAACTCAGTTATTAAATGGCATCCCAATGAATATCGATTACATCTCTCATTTCTTATTATATTATTCATTAAACCTTTGTTTTGTCATTTAATAAATATATTTTCTCTCACCTGTGCAACTTTCTTTTTTTAATGAAGTTTAGTATCTGCCTATGTTGAGCAGATGGAAAGAGTATTTTGAGGGTCTGATAACTGAAGAGAATGAGACAGAGAGAGAGAGAGATGGTTGGATAATGTGGGGATAGTGAATCAGGAAGTGCAACAGATTAGAAAGGAGGAAGTTAGGACAGCTATGAAGAGGATGAAGAATGGAAAGGCTGTTGGTCCAGATGACATACCTGTGGAAGCATGGAAGTGTTTAGGTGAAATGGCAGTGGAGTTTTTAATTAGATTGTTTAATGAAGTCTTGGAAAGTGAGAGGATGCATGAGGAGAGGAGAAGTGGTGTTTTGGTACCGATTTTTAAGAATAAGGGTGATGTGCAGAGCTGTAGTAACTACAGAGAGATTAAACTGATCAGTCACAGCATGAAGTTATGGGAAAGGGTAGTGGAAGCTAGGTTAAGAAGGGAGGTGATGATTAGTGATCAGCAGTATGGTTTCATGCCAGGAAAGAGCACTACAGATGCAATGTTTGCTCTGAGAGTGTTGATGGAGAAGTACAGAGAAGGTCGGAAGGAGTTGCACCGTATCTTTGTGGATTAGAGAAAGCATATGACAGGGTGCCTAGAGAGGAGTTGTGGTACTGTATGAGGAAGTCGTGAGTAGCAGAGAAGTATGTAAGAGTGGTGCAGGATATGTACGAGGGTAGTGTGACAGCGGTGAGGTCTGCAGTAGGAGTGACGGATGCATTCAAGGTGGAGGTGAGATTCCATCAAGAATCAGCTCTGAGCCTTTTCTTATTTGCAATGGTGATGGACAGGTTGACAGATGAGATCAGAACGGAGTCCCTGTGGACTATGATGTTTGCTGATGGCATTGTGATATCTGTAGTGAGAGTAAGAAACAGGTTGAGAAGACCCTGGAGAGGTGGAGATATGCTCTAGACAGGAAAGAAATGAAGGTCAGCAGGACTAAGACAGAATGTATGTGGGTGAATGAGAGGGAAGATAGAGGAATGATGAGGATGCAGGGAGCAGAGCTGGCGAAGGTGGATGAGTTTAAATACTTGGGATCAACAGTTCAGAATAATGGTGAGTGTCGAAGACAGGTGAAGAAGAGAGTACAGGCAAGGTGGAGTGGGTGGAGAAGAGTATCAGGAGTGATTTGTGATGGACTGGTATCAGAAAGAGTGAAAGGGAAGGTCTACAAGAGGGTAGTGAGACCACCTATGTTTGGGTTGGAGATGGTGCTACTGACAAAAAGACAGGAATCAGAGCTGGAGGTGGCAGACTTAAAGATATTAAGGTTTGCACTGGGTGTGACAAGGATGGACAGGATTAGGAATCGGTAATTAGACATTCAGCTCAGGTTGGATGGTTTGGAGACAAAGCCAGAGAAGCGAGATTGCGTCGGTTTGGACATGTGCAGAGGAGGGATACTGGGTATATTGGGAGAAGGATACTAAGGATGGAGCTGCCAGGTAAGAGGAAAAGAGGAAGGGCTAAGATAAGGTTTATGGATGTGCTGAGAGAGGACATGCAGGTGGCTGTTGTGACAGAGAAAGATGCAGAGGACAGGAAGAAATGGAAACAGATGATCCACTGTGGTGAACCCTAATAGGAACAGCCGAAAGAAGAAGAAGTATCTGCCTGTTTTCATTTACACCATCTTTAAAAATATTTATTTTCATTGTTTTTACTGAGCTGGAATTTCACATAGTGCGTAAACTAAACTTATAGTTAATGCATTACTTGCATTACACAGAATCATAATATGTTTTCTTATGTTTCTTTCCTGTCTGTACATCTTTTTTTCAAAATTTTGCAATTATGAATGCAGCATCATAAATCCCTCAGATAACACAATCCTTTTTTACTCCTGCTGCATTTTAGTGTATACCAAATGCATACATATCTCCCATCATAGTTTTGCTGTCAGGATAAATCCAAATAATTTAATTACAGTATTCCAAACAGCTGTTTTGCTTTCTTGTTTTGGTTCAACAGTGTCTACCCTCTCTCCCACTCAACATCTAATAAATGATACAGTGTATAAACCAGAAGAATATTCCATTTTCCCCATGGGTACCTCCATTCTGCCCTACTGTACTAATATTTTGTCTTTTTCAGTCCTGAGGGGAAATTTTGAGTAGTTAGAGGAGGGTGGAGTTACTGTTTTGATGAATTTGTCTGTATTAATAGTCTTTTTTATGTAAGTGATTGAATCTGGCACCTCACTGACAGCATGTACCAGCAGCTGTCATGCTTGTCAGCTATTTTCTGTTTTACTGAGCTTCCTTCTACTCATTATATCACCTGATTCACTCCATGTGCTTAGTATACTGTTTGCTATTAACACAATGAAGGCCAAATTTTAATTCCTACAAACAAAATTTTGTTTATTTGTGTGCTCTTTCCATAATTATATACTGTCGGAATTGTGAATACACCATTTCCACCTTTTTCCTGTTTGGATTTCATGATAGTATTGTAGCTTACCTTCTCCAAGATTTATCCTTCACTGCGTATTTTTTTTATAAAGTTTTAGATTCCTGCTTTCTCTTACTACTATCACAAACTAGCTGCAGTTGTGTATGTCTCTTCCCTGAGACACTTTCCTGCTTCACAGTTATTCAAAGAATAACATCCTGACTTTTGCACCTGTTCTTTATTTACTTTGTTCGCAGTAAATAATTAATAAATATACTGAGGCTGAAGCTGCTGTTCGACGCATCTTTACCAACAGGCTTCTGCTTTATGCCAAGTTAGTATGTCTGTATAACTGAGCATGCAAAGATGTGCATATTTTATAGTCCTCTCTATAACAACAAAAAATAACATACAAGTAAGCAGATACCAATTACTTAATAATCAGGCAGGATAACTTTCTCATTTAAATGTTTAATAATGATAAGGCTTGACAGTCAAGCCAGTACTTTTTTTTAACATGGTAAAACTTCTCAGTTGCCTCTGTTATTTTGTATCACAAAATCTCATCTGGAAAACAGCTTTCTCTGATTTGATTTACAGAGAATTACAACTGAAAATTTGTTCAACTAATTTATTTCACTCAAACATTATTCTTATTAGCACTGACCTTACATTGGCTATTCAGACTTCACCTTTGCTGGCATTAAGACAGTGAGTCTCCCGGATACCTTATACTCTCAGTACATGCATATGCCAAGGTGTAGATGATCATTTCCAATGGTGTAAGCATGCTAGTAGTGATGCGTTTTGGATATTTTGACATTTACTACAGTTTACAGGTTCACCATAAGTTTCCCTGTCTGTACCATGCCACAAAATTGTGGGCAAAGAACTGCAAGCAACACAAACAATGCTTTAGCAGGGGGGAAGCCCCCTGCTAATTATATACACCAACTCCAAGATTGCACTGCAGTGGGAAAAGGGCAAACTCTCCAATCTCCAATGTATTGCAGACTCAGTCAGAATGATTTGATGAACTAAATTGTTGACCATATATGGGTTTCAACAATCTGATTTGTCAATCAAATGATGGGAACCCATATGCCTGTCTAAATATATAAAGCTAACTTTGGGCTCCTAAAAACAGAGGTGGCTAATTTCATGGCACCCATGCAAATGGAGAATAGTTACATGACTGCCAAATCATACACCAATGCACTGTATGAACACGTACACAAATGCATGGATCTCGCCATACCCAATAGAACCAAGACACTCTCCTCAAAAAAAAAAAAGGAAGCTAATCTGGTGGTCCCCTGCCATAAACAAACTCTAAAACAGAAGGGGGAAACTGATGCAGAATAAGCCGAAGTCCCAAGACTGGAAAAACTCCCTTAACAGCCTCAATAAAATGTTGAGACCCCTCATCAAATCCTCTAAAGCTAGCTATGAAAACAGAATTGTAGCAGATAGTAAAGACAACCACAAGGCCTTCTATAGTTATGTAAAGAATCTCCACGGCAATACCCAGATTTGCTCTGAGCTACTGCACAATGGTACCTCTTATACTGAGCCAATAGATATTGCCAATATACTGGCTGACACATTCAGTGCTAACTTTACCCCTCTCTTCGCCCCCAAAGGACCAATCACAATACCAGTAGATTGCCAGGCACCCAGTATTACTGCTGCACAGGTTAAACGAGCACTGTCCAAGGACAATAATACAGCTTCTACTGGACATGGCAATATCCCTGGTTGTGTTCTACATGAACTACAGAGTTAC